>NC_134462.1:60417821-60726709 GCF_047948215.1 Lycorma delicatula
AACATTTAATTTAATTTCTCAAAATCCTGATCGACCCGCGAACACGCGACAATATGTTTACATATACCCTTCTTTGGGGAATTTCAATGAATCCCCTCTCTGCATGTCATTTTCTTTTTGTTTCAAATTTACTTGCGGTTCCGGTACATTGGAACAGATTGTAAACTAAACACTACGCAAAAAAAATTAATTTCAAAAAATGCTTCTTGAACTTTAGGTTTTGTTTATTTTTAATTTTTCCAAGGATAGAGACCAATTTTCTAGATATTAAAGTAGTAATTTGTTTTTGTTTTGCTGCCATACAGAGAGCAAACCAAATTTATTTTGTCGATTTCTTTCCAATTTGTTTCTCTACAATTCTGATGAAAGGTTTTTTAGCTATATTTTCTAAAGTTTTTGTTCATTCTTTTCAGTATTCTGTATAAAAATGTTCTAGTAAAAGTATTGAAGTCGACTATATTTTTAATAGAAATATTTTCTCTTGACAAACCTCAAGTGGCACCCAATTGGTTTATTACAATTTTTTTTTTTAATAACTTATTTTTTAATAACTTATAACATAACACCTTTTCTGTAAATAAAGTAACTTGTTACTATTACTCTATGCACAAAGTTTACTAGTTTACTGAATAATCCAAAGCCTTCAAAAATATCTAATCTTAAATCCTCAGCTCCTTCCCTCTCTAATTATACTTATAGAGTAAACAGTCGGGCATTCCATATATAAATCCTATATGATTAGAAATTAAAATAAAAATGAATCTAAAAAATATTTTTTGTTAATTTATACAGAAAATACAAATAACAAATTGTGGATTGTTAATGGACTTTAGTAACAAAATATTTTTTATTTTTATTATCAATTCACTGTTAAATTTTATTTTAAGAATACGTTACTTACAACCATTATTTTAATTCTTGGCGTGCTGAACAATAGAATCTAAAATAATGCCTGTTGCTTAACAATATTCTGTACACACGCACAACACGACATCAACTAACTGTGTGTAGTCCTTACTATGAAAAGGGAAATCTTAAAGCAGTTTTAAACAATAAAAGGAAAATTTAAATTAGAAACACATTGTATATAGAAGTCTAGGTACATTATTTAGTTAAGTATATAACATAAACTAAGCTGCAAATAGAATTACCCTTGAATAAATTATCTTCGTATATTCATTTATATAAACTAAACGATGACAATATTTATTACCAGAATTTAAGGTAATATACATACTATTCCAAATTTTATTTTCCAAAATGATGTTTAAAAAACTGATAATACATTATTTATTTATTACAAGCAAATATATTACTAATCAAATCGTATAACCTTGTAAAGACCGTTTAACAAATATTCTTTAAACGTAATGCTGAATTTTATACCATACTTGGAATCACGTGGAGTCATGTGTGTGCAGTGATCTATTAAATACCATCTAAGCTCTTATATTACTGATATATATATAAAATAAACTTCGATGTATGTTTTTCACAACTACTGGTAATCAAAACAGACGTAACTGTTTCAGCTGGAATTCCTGCCCAAGGAATTAGTTCTGGTCGAGATAGAAATTTTTTCCCATTGAATGTTGTATTATTTTTAAGAAATTGTAGCGCTACAAACGTTTTATAATTTCAGTTATAACGAAATGAAAATAGACTTGTAAAATAAAAAATAATTACAATTATAATCGATGGCTAATTTCACCATCTGTTGTAACTTTTCTATCCCATAAAAAGGATGGTAATGGGATATGTTGTTTGTTGTATGTGCTCACATTTTTATATTAGCTGCTATTGGCGCAGAGCGGACCAATAGTTATTATTATACTCTATTAAAGATTACATTTTCAATTATAGTATTTTCACATTTTTTAGAAGAGATTATTTGAGTAAAATTTACTCATTTTTAAATCTGTTTCATTTCTTTTTTGTTTTAAATAATCGTCAAGATATTTTCAAAGATTATCTTTTGAAACAATCACTCATCACATTTTTTTTTTAATGCAAAAACCCCTAACTGACCATATTTAATACTGTTTTCTTTTCTTTTATTAATAATGCCCTTTTTTATTAAAAAAAAAACTAATAAAATTATTATTGTTTTATTAAAAAAAAAAACTAATAAAATTATTATTGTTTTATTAAAAAAAAAAACTAATAAATTTATTATTGTTTTATTAAAATAAAATAATAATAACTTTACAAAAACAAAAAATTCCTTTAATTTAACGTATAGTGAATGGTAAATTCTCTAATTATTTTTTTTTCTCCCCCGGGCCGGATTCTGCAGTTAAGTATTACACAGCCCACGGGTGTGTCCTTTACTCTAACGGGCCTCCACGTCTCGGCCCGCCGGTCGGATCTCAGTTTTCACCCGCCTCAAATCCACAGAGTAGAATCCAACAAGCCCGGCTATGTCGTCCCTGGGTTTCCACTCCGGGAGCCGGGACTCGGTCTTTGTGCTAATGCTTCTAACGGGGACAGCCCGAGTGGGGCATCCACGCCGGGAGTCGGTCTTTTTCGCTCGGGGAGTGCGAGAGTTCCCCTCTCATCATCGCTACCGCCCACTCGTGCAAGCACGTGCGAACGGCAGCTCCGCAGAGGGCTGTCAGTCATCCCCAAGCCCCCCTATCCATCTCCTAAAGAACACTCGCCACGAACCCTGCAATGGTGTCAAAACTCTTGGTGCTCCACAACTTGGTAGCGATGATGTTCTCCACACTGAGCGGTCCAGTAATCGCCGAGGAAGCTAGTGAGTGGTATTCTCAAATTAGTGGTATTCTCAAATTCCCTACTGATTAGTGGTAATGTAAATAACTCATTGCTTTTCGATAAAAATGGGTACCTTAGTTTGTTTCTTTACAGTATTAGTGTCACTCATTTGTCTATACCTGATGTACAAGAAACACCAATCAAGACAGATTTCTCTAAAAATTATGAATTTCACTACAAAACCTTTTCCTGTGGTGAATAAAGTAATACATTTAATCACCTGTAGTAATGCTGAAATCACTACCGTTTTGATGATCAATAAGCGAAATAAGACAACGGGAAACCACTTCATTGCTCACTTTTCCTAACACTCCTACCATTAAATTCTTGAGAATGTTTGTGTAAGTTTTGTGAGTGATTTGCGATTCATGTCATGTCGCATATAACCATTATGGTTATGGCATTAACAAGTTGCAAAGTTTACGCCGACTTTAATATAGTAATGACAATGATACTCCAGTATCTGATCTCATGTATGCCTAATTTTCCTTAATGTCTTACTGTTGTTTTTTTTTTTAATTTTAAACAAGAATAAGCTTTTGGTTAAATAAATAATAATGTTCTTTTCACATCCGATTTTTTCGGTTTTTCTCAAATTTTTAAGTAAACTGCTTTTTTACTTTGTAAAGAGCTACATTACTTTATTCAAATCATAAATGAAAACCATATAAATTATTAATTTCGTTATAAAAAGCTATCAAAGCACTGAAAATGTTTACTAATCTATTAATTACTGAAAAGGAAAAATTATTTCTACTTTCTCACAATTATCGTTTTCACTCTAACACAACTTTTTGTATTATAATTGATATACCACTAACAAAAAAAATTAATTACCAAGCTTTTATCTAAAAAATCTAGACTAGTTAATAAATTTTCTGTTAAGTAATTTTTTTTTCATATAAAGAAGAAAGTTCAAATATATCATATGATTAATTATTCCGTATTTATTATTATTATTATTATTGTTATTATCATTATTGCTATTATTATTATTATTATTATTATTATTCTACGTTGAATGTAAATTCATTTATCAGTCTTTTTTTCAATATAATATTTTGTTTAAAAGAGTTGTGGTAGAGAATTTAAGAGTTTATTTACAAAATAAAAAACCTCAGTATATAGAGGTAATTAAGAGTAGAAAAACAGAAGATGGAAAAATAAAAAAATAAATTCTGGCAAGAGTAATTATTTTATCAGAGTGTCTGAATATGAGAATATAAAAAACACAGCGACGGCTGTGGGTTGAGGAACTTGGATGAATGAATGAACGAAATGAATGAATCAATAGGCTCAAGATGGCAGTGGAAAAAGTATATGTAAATGAGGATAAAAGCTTTTCTATTACGAGAAGTCATTTACAGTTATTATTAATGGTAGTTGTTTGATATGATAATATAGCAAGACTAGTGTACTCGGTAGAGCACTGTATATATAAAATCTTTGTTATGTTCGGTCGGTTTAATATGTCCCGTTCTTTTAATGTGTCTCATGGATATTATATAAGCCAATTTATAAAATTTAAAATTACGATCTACTTATATTAAATATGATGTTATCAAATCGTGTTATTTCTTAAATTTATATTATAAAAATCAATAAAATTATTACTGTTTGAAATGATTAAAATATTACTATTTGATAATACGTCATTAAAAACTTAGATTATATAACATAATACTTATAATATAAATTTTTACAACGTGTAGACCTTCATAATTTTAATAAAACGGTCAAGAAATATAATAAATATAATCAATAATATAATATAAATCAGTATTTATAGAAATATAATTTTTAAAAAACAGAAATAAATTAAGGTACTGCGCCAATATATTACAAAAGTAATCAAAAATCTTTGTTAAAAAATAAATTAAAAAATTTAATAATTTAATGAATTTATTTGCTTACTAGATTTAAGAAAAACAATTTTCTTTTCAAAAGATTTTTGTTTGAGATTTTATTATTGAAAAATAAATAAAAACAATCAATAAGGAAAAACTAATATGTAGGATTGATAGTTAAGTAATATCTTCCAAAACTAAAACGTAAAAATGAATTTAAATTTTCTACGGGCCAGAATATGATTTGAATAATTTTTTTCGTATGTCAACGTTGAAATCCGAGTACGTGAATATATTTTTAAGTAACAATCGTTTTATCATAAATCGATAATATGTTGTTACTCACATCCATAATTTTACTCAATACGTTTTAATGAAATTACCACAAAGTATTTTTCAACATAATTATTATGGTTTTGTAATCAGAAGACCTTTACGTTGTATTCATTCAATAATTCTGCAAACCATTCCTTGAAACGATTTGTGAAACTTTGATGGATGATGTCAACAGTTTACATGCGTTGAAATACTTCTTCAATTTGAGGAAAAAATGAAAGTAGGATTGAGATGTAAAGGACAATGCAGTACTTCCTACTGAAATCTGGGCGACTTATCTGCTTTATTTTGAACAAGGTTATCGTGAAATAAAACTCCACTCTCACAAGAAAACCTCACTCACAGTTCTATTTAATCTCTGTAACTTTTTTAAGACTTCATCTTAACCGCGAAGACATTTTTTTCTGGAGACAACCGATTGGAAGAATGCTTTTCCGATCCCAATAAATTTCAGTGATGAAGACGAGCATCCAGATCTTGCTTTATCATGCATGCTTCAGTGTGCTTGCCATCGTTGAACAATTGATATTTCCATTTATCACACTTTCTTCATGCACTACAGTTAGTAGTAAATGAATGTCAACCCGGCGAATTTTTTTTCATTCAAAAAACGTATCACTGATCTAATGTTGCAAACGGCAAATGACCACCTAATGTTCCTAAGGTTTGGAGCTAATCGACCGGGTCTGACTAGTTCCAGACTATGCTTAGTCAAAGAGTCATTTCGTGTTATTAATATATGCAAACCACTTTAAAATAGAAAATATTTTCGAAATCAGGTAATTTGGATGTTAAACTGTTCCGACTATTGGCATAAAACTTAAAATTTAACGCTTCTCTCTAATGATAACTTGAAAAAATATTTATTTACTTTCTACTGAGTACAGACAAGGAACATTATTTTTCATAACAGTTAAAATATCAGAGGCTGCAGTTAGAGTTTCTTTCTCTGATTTCAATGATGTTCAGTTTCAAGAGTAAATAAAATAAATCTATCATTTGTAAGGCTAAATATCACCTGAGCAGTATATTTAGCTCAAGGAAAAACGTTACGGAAATATCAATATTCAATCATTTTTCCAAAAAAGCTTGACATCCCGGTTATTCATGTGAATCCTGACACTCCCGCGACGGAAGACACCCGCATTGTGACGATTCCGATTGCCACACCGTCCCCTCATCCTCCTTTCCTAGTCATGATGGGCTTTATCGGAGGTCGTCTTTTGGACCCTCTAAACCTGATAACACACCACAATCATCAGTTTGGCCTATTACAGGGTGCCACCGATGCAGATGCCTCGTGAGACATTTCTATCAGTGTATTTACATGGCTTACTATCGTCTTCGTACTACTTCTTCCAATTGGTTTTGGAAGAAACTAACTGGAATTCGACGACCTACTATAACTTACAACCCGTAACTATCAAATTAATCGATTCGCGGAAGCGCGATCCCCGCGCTTTCCTCAAACACCGAAGGTTTAACGCAAAAATTATTCCCATATCTAACTTTAATTAGACTACGCACTCAAATCATTATTTTAGTCTTTTAAACATCAAAAATATTATTCTTATATCAACAAAACAAGTATTGATCGCAACAACCACAATTTTATCCAACTTTAAGTTCAAATTTTAAATTAAACATATTTAAATATATTTTAATGTGCGAGTATATTCTCATTAATTTCCCCCACCATTGAATCCATCATTTTTTTCATATTTGTATTTTTATTTTTTGTAAACATTAGGAAGTATTACTTGTGTTGTGTTCAGTCATACTAACTATTAACTATTAATCTACCGGGTTGGTCTAGTGGTGAACGCGTCTTCCCAAATCAGCTAATTTGGAAGCCGAGAGTTCCAGCGTTCAAGTCCTAATAAAGTCAGTTATTTTTACATTGATTTGAATGCTAGATCGTGGATACCGGTGTTCTTTGATGGTTGGGTTCCAATTAACCACACATCTCAGGATTGGTCGAACTGAGAATGTACAAGACTACACTTCATTTACACTCATACATATCATCCTCTGAAGTATTATCTAAACGGTAGTTACCGGAGGCTAAACAGGAAAAAGAAAGGAACTATTAACTATTGGTAATTTTGATATCGATTGTTAAGTTTGACTCTATCTCACTTATTACTGTTATGTTTTATCTTACTTATTGTCTCATTTATTATTCTTATTGAAATCTCTTAGTACTTTTTTTTAATTCTCGTAGTCTACAATTTTTATTTGTTCTGTATCTACCACTGCATTGGTGAACTCTCATTATGTGTTTGTTCTTGAGAAGTTTGTATTCGACGAGGATAGTTTTCATTCTTGTTATAATTTATCAATCAATTTACTTAACATTTCAAGGTATGCAGGAAATAACACGTAAATAAAACGCAATAAAAAAAAGTTGTATTTAAAGAAATAAGTCCTGCTATTTCTGATTTATAGGTTATGATATGTACGTATGTAACGATTTCTAAAATATAAAGCCGTACAAAAATACGATAATATACACGTTACGTTAAGCTTTTTTTTTATAAATTTGTGTAAATTGTTTTTATTTACTGAACTTATTTATTGAATTTTATCGTAAAGTGTTAAATAATTCAACTGTCAGTACCTTAACGTTTCTTTTTTCACCTAACCTATAAAAGTAAAGTTTTCAATTACTACATTCAGTTTAAAGTAAACCAGGTTAACTGAAATATCAGAAATGTCATGTCTATGACATTGACCGTCAATTGAAAAGGTAATTGCTTTCTTTTGCAATAGTAGGTTCTTTATTATCGATGAGTTATTCAATAAAAATATACTTTTGAAAAAGTAATGGGATGTGGATTGATAATGTTATTTTAGATATAAAAAAGTGTAATTTATTTTTTAATAAATTGTTTTTCTAATTTCCGGTATTTCCATATTACAACCGTTTAACTCTGATTAAAAATTAGATATATTAGCTTATGATCTATAATTGGAATTATAAGTTGGTTCTTTTGATGAAAATATAAAAAAATAAAGAGGATTATATTATTATAAATAAAAAATATATAAAGAGGAATTTTAAAGAGAAAGAGAGTTTTGTTTGTTCGAGATAAACAAAAAACTACCCGATCAATCGTAACCAGATTTCGTCCCATATTTCTCGACACAACTTAGAAGGTTTTTAATTCGTCTGAAGTTACTTCTAATCTGATCACTGCTATCACTTCTAATGGACCTCTTCTTTCAAGAAAATTCTTAGGAGGTTATCTTCCATTTGTTTAAGGTAGTTAAACTTACTTTTCCTGTTCCACAGCTTGTCAAAGATTTGTTTATTTAGCTTTTTTTGTTTCTTATTTAAACAACCCCTAAGGCAACCAGTCCAGTAGTTGATCATCACTCAGTCACCTCAGGGTGTCGTGGCAGCAGCCTGCCCTCCCTGTCTATCCTCCTTTAGAGTCATTCTACCCCGGGGTCTCCCTAGCGTCATCAGGATACGCTGACTTCCTTGTTTATTTAGCCTGTCTGGATTCATCCTGTCCCAAGAAATTTAACCTTCTCTTCCTTACCGCTGTTTCTAGGTCTTCTTGATTTTGGTAGATCTCCTTGTTAGATTTCAATCTGTATCCTTCCTTTGTTACTTTCGGTCCGTGGATGCGCCTTAATATGTTTCTTTCGATCCTGAGCAATTTTTCGAGATCGATTAGGTGTAATGTTTCATCCCATAAAGGATTACTGGCCACTACAATTGTATAATCTCTCAGTTTCACGGCCTTGGAGAGATTCTTCTTATTGTAGATATCTTTGATAATATATCTAAACTTCTGCAGTTTTGATGTTCTCTCTGCAATTGATTTTTATATATTCCTGTCCTGCTCTCCTAAGTATTTAAAATGGTTGGTGGCTTTTATCTTTCCGTACTTAAGTACGGAAGGTAGTGAAGGTACGGAAGGTTTTTAAGGTACTTAAGTACCTTTTGTGTGACTGATTTTATGTTTGTCATGATTTCCATTTTGATGAAGGATACTTGTAGGCCTGCATTCTGGGCTATTTTTGTTAACTGTACTATTTGTGCTACTGTATCTTTTTTCGATTCAGCCAAAAAAGCATGTCATCGGTGAAAGCTAGGCATCTTATTTTGTTCATAATATCTTATATGTTGATCTTATTAAATATAATAATATATATTTTATTAAAAAATATATATTTTGATTTTATTATCCTTTGTAATAATTTAATAAATTATTTATTTAAATTATTTTTTTATTTTTTTTATTATTTGTTATAGAACTGGCGGAGGTAGCATGCTAGGTGATGTCAATATTTCTGCAATTTTGGACTCCTTTAGTGTCAGTTATGATAAACGAGTAAGACCTAATTATGGAGGTAAGTTTATTATTAATTTATTTTTATTGTTATTAATTATTATCGTCCATAATCTTAATGTTACGGTTATTATTATACTAATAATAATTATAGTTATTTCAAAATTATTATTTTATTATTAACAATTTATATTTTACATAAAAAATATGCTATACGTCCTTTTTATAAATTGTCACAAAAAATACTGAACGATATATCACATGTATAAAATTATTATATAAAAAAAAATTATAAATAATAAAAAAGTTAACAATTTAACAAACAGAAAATTGCATTCATTATTAGTTTATTAACGATTGTTATTTATTAACAAAAATATTTGCTAATTATAAAAAAATACATTTAATAAAATTTACAGTAGATTATTTATTACTGAGCTTTAATTAAAGCATAAGTTATTTTTTTAATATGTATTTTATCAGTTACTGTAATTATTAACTTCTGCTTTTATGAATTATTATTATATTTTTATTAAATTTTGCATAAATATTATGTTTTTGGGCAAAAAAGAGTTATTTTTATCATGTCATATTTTAATGCTTAAATTAATATTAACTAATCAGGAGTTACAATATCTGTTCATATTACCAGTTCGTGCACATATTGCATATGATATTTTAATACCGAATATGAATTTTCAATACGCCATCATTCTTATAAACTTAATTCATTTTTTTTTAATTCGGCCAAAATTATCGTACTTTTCCTCATATTTTTATCTTACTTTGGTGAACAAAAATGGAAAAAATTATTTCCTATCAACAAAAACCTATACATAATTTTCAGATTGTCAGCTATATATAAAGATTAAAAGAAATTAAATAAAAGAAACTACAAATACATGTATTTTAATCTGTAAATAGTTCATTTTTATGATTACAAGTAAATGAGAAAGCATGCCAACATCCTTATACGTGTAAAATTTTTTTTAAATATATTTAAAATACTAAAGATATGATTACGAAACAATAATTTACAGTTTCTTCTATTTTACATAATAAGGAAAAGTATGACGAATCGATATATTTTGCTTGGTAAGATATCATCAGATGAAGGAATTTTTTATGTTTTCTTATTTTTTATACATATATTTTTTTTATAAAATATGATTTAAATAAAAGAAACATCATACACCACACAAAAAGAGTAAAAACAATTTCAGATGCAAGATACGCCTACTTCCTACCTGAAAAAATATTTTAGCAAATCTGAAGATGTACGATAAGGAACGAAATATATCGATTGTTCATAAATATAATATAAAAATTTATTACCATCCTTCGAATGAAAAATAAAAGGAACTTTTTGTATTTATTTTTTGTTTCTAACAATTTTTTGTTTCTAATAATTTTAAAAAAAAATATTTATTATTTTCAACTCTTTTATTTTTAATTGCTATTAAAATTTAAAAAGAACAATCTTTTTCCATTGCGAATGTCGCTTTAATTTCATATTATAATACTGTCATCACCATGTTCGTAGTATGATTCTAAAAAATATTTTATTTTTAGATACGATTTTAATTTTTTTAGTAGTAGCAAATTAGTGATACGATCCCGGAATTATGTAATATGCAATTTACTTAAAAAGAATATATAAGAGCATGAAGCCAAATAAAATATTCCTCACAAACAAAAAATCCCGCAGAAAAAAAAGAATTTTTTTTATAATTTTATTAGTGGTAATATTTTCATCAAAGTAGTTGCAGAAAATTTATTTATTTATATATATATAAATAATAAATCTAAAAAAAAGCTTTTATTAAGGTATATGCGAATTTTTTTTTTTTTTTGAATACATCTTATTTCGTTTATTAATACAATTTAAAAATATTGTTACCTTAGGTGCTGAATATCCAGGTAAGCATCTGAAAACGCTTTCGAGGTATTTATCACCTTTTATTCAAGGTAAAGGTCGATGATAACCCTAATAAATAAAAAAAAAATCGTAAATTTTTTTTAAGATAAAGGTAAACCAGAATTTTTCTTATATAATCTTTTATTATAGTCTACGTAGAATTATAATTTTATTTATAGGATTTAATTATTAAATAAATAATTAAAATCGTACGAATAATTGGCAAATATCTTGAAAGCGCATTAAACTAATTACTTAGAGAAAATAGCGATTTAAAATACAAGGTAAAATTTTTCTATATTTCTTATTTTTTATTTTTTATTACTTATTTAAAATAATTATTTTATTCTAATTTATCGAACTGCATATTTTTTTGTTTTCTGCAGTAAAGTTTATATAAAAAATAATTTTGAAAGACTTGTTGAAAGTATTAGTTTTTTTTTTTTGAAAGCATAATATTTATTTACTTTTTGTAAAGATTTTACAGTATTTTTAGCATAATAATTGAAATATTAAGTAATATTATCAGTAATGATTTTTGTTTGTTTTGCTGGAAAAAAAAAATATTATAAAACAGAAACACTACGTAAAATATGTATGAATTAATAAAATGGAAATGATACAGAACCGATTATCGATGTATTATTTCCAAAATGAATATTTTTCATATATTTGGTAGTAGTAGACGATTTTTTTTTTATTAATATTAAAAAATATGTAAAATTATTAAATTTGTAATATAATGGATATTTTACACTCCTGATGATGACTGATTTCTTACATTAAAATTATATTTTCAAAAAATAATCATCATAATCTTAGTTGAATAGATAGTTTATTACAAACGAAAACATGCATGATAATTTTATATATTTATATTTATATATATATATTAAAAAATTAAATTAAAAAAGTATTCAGATGTGCATTACTTCTTTAAAATAAATATATAAAAATATTATATGTTTATTACAATAAGAAAAGAAATATATAATTGTAGGTAAGGTAGTACTACATATTAAAACTACTGATTTGAAATATTGATTTTGAGTTTTGCCCAAACACAATATGGCATTAACATAATCGTTCTAACTTGCGTGACGAGATATCACACGCGACAGTCATGATCCAAAGGGTTGCAGTCAACGATATTAAATAGGCTGCTGCAAATATTGCTGTAATATTTAGTATAACATCTAAAATACCATAATACTACAATAAATAATAAATAACAATAAATAGAACATATAAAATATAAAAGTTACATACACGAATAAATCAATTGAAAATTATAAAAATATATACTAAAACCATAATTCACAGAATTATACTAGAAATAATAATAATAGATAGAAAATAAAGATAATAAATAGATTTTTCATGATAAAGACTCACGATTTGAGGTATATAAATACTCGTATATATATAAAAACGTAAAAAAAAATCTATTTAAAATAAAAATCAAAAATATTAATCAAAATATGTTTTTTTTAAAATGAAGAAAAAAAATATATATCATGTTTTTATGTAATCTTAATAATTAAATAAAAAGATATTTACTTATTTGTTTCGTCTTCGGCATAGAAATTATTATAAAAATAATTTTAAATTCATCTTTTGACATAATTATTACTTTTAAAGAATTGATGAATAATTTAAAATTCATGAGAATTAGTAATATTATATATAACTTATTTAAATAATAATTAAAATTATAAATTTTCAAAATATGTACAATAGATAGGTTATAATTTTTTTATTCTTTTTTTAAATAAAATTTAAAAACCGATGATGAACTTAGCTTTGAAATGCGTGTCTTACATCTTATTTAATAAAAACAAAATTATGTTATACAGAAAATCAAGATTTCTTTTTAATTAAAAATTAAATGTAAATATATATTGTGTCCCAAAAGTTCTTACTTATTCGAAATAAAATTTTATACATTTAGCAGTTTTAAAACTTGGAAACACTAGTTTCCTCAGAGGAGATGGAAATTACTGAAGCATTTTAAAATTTGAGATATATCTGAGTTTAATATAGATTTGATCGTTTTAATGGGACAAAAATACTGATAAAAATTATTTTTTCCCGGTAATCAAATTTAAAATTCGAACTCTAGCTTTGTACAATTTACCATTATTCAGTTTACACAAAATGTAATGAATATCAAAGATATCTACATTTATTTTAATGTTTCAGTATTTAAAAACTACGGTAATTTTAATTACAAATCATGAAACTTCTTTATTAATTATTA
Organism: Lycorma delicatula; assembly: GCF_047948215.1. Lineage (NCBI taxonomy): Eukaryota > Metazoa > Arthropoda > Insecta > Hemiptera > Fulgoridae > Lycorma > Lycorma delicatula. The sequence goes on from NC_134462.1 coordinate 60,431,265, forward strand.
ATACGTAACTAATATTATAAAATTTTCTTTAAAAATTTCAAATACATTAAAATCAGAAAATTTCCAATTGTTTTTGTTTTCCAAACAGGGAAATAAATGTAAACGATTTCAATGTGTTGTAAAATTGGAGTAAAGTGTTATGGTAGTAAAAACGAAACGCAGTTCAAAAGTATGGCCTGGTAACAAAAGGAGAACATTGAAAATATTAAAGGTTTATTAAAGGTTTCAAATACTTACATATTTACTTCATTTCGCTACATAATCACCATTTCTTCATAAACACTATCGTGAAACAAGCATCTTCAAACCCAAAGCATAAAACTTCGCCGCCTTGGATTGAAGCCACTTTTCCACGAAGACCTTCAACTCTTCACTTTCCTCGAATCGTAGACGCAAACCAGTTTTTGAGGTGTAGGAAAAGATGCAAGAACTGGATGTGAGATCAGGACGATAAAAATTCTCCCATCCGAATTTTTGAATTGTGCATGCAGCCGTGTTTGGATGCGCTTTATCGTGAAGAACAATTTCGGAACTCAATATTCCCCGTCGTCGGTTTTAAATGGCGAAATGCAATTTAGAAAGTATTTCACAATAAACTTGTGATATGATGGATGTTCCAGGTTCCACGATATCAATGAAAAGCACACCCTTTCGGTCCAGAATGACGCCACTGCATGGATCGTTGTATCGTCTCAACATCGACTTACAAAATCCACGTTTCATTACCTGTGAATTTATGGGGAAAAAATTCGTCTCCCTTGTATTTAAAGCGGTCTAGAAAAGCACGTAAATATGTCATTCTGTAATCTTTGTAGCACTTGTTTAACATTTTCGTCATCCATCGTACATACAGTTTACGATATCCTAGATTATCAGTCACGATTCTCAACAATGTTTTTATTTAAAGTTCGGGAAATTCTAGAGAAAAATTGCTAATTGTAAATTGACGATTGTTTCTCAATTTTGCATAGACGCGTTCAACGAGATCGTCAGTCCAGACACTAGGCCTACCACTTCTCTATTCGTCGTAAACATTTAAATGGCCTTCCTTAAACTCACGATACCACTATCTCACTTCCTTCACTCGTTGCAGTAGACCCATATATTTTACACAACTGGGGGTGAATTTCAGCAGCATTATATTCTATTGCGTTTATAAATCTAATCGCTTATCGAACTTCACAACTGGCGCGAAATGTTATTACCGCACTCATTTTAACACACTATCTCGCAAAGGCAAACAACAATGAACTGGCGGTAACGTGGCCCAACAGACCACCTTAAAGCTTCAGTGGGCGAACCGATCAGTGTTACCAATCGCTATTTATAACTCATCGGCCCTCACTTTTGAAAAGCGCCTTGTACAAATAAATAAAAGTGATGAACCAAAAAAATGATATCTTAACAGAAGAAATATTGCAAAGTAATATTGTTTCAAATTAAGTCCATCGTTTTGGAAAAAAATTATTTCTACACGTTCTACTTTGATATTAATTTTATTTAACTGTAACATTTCATATCTTCTAATCCACATTTCCATTTTATTTTTTTTTTACTTTAAATAAATTCGCAAAACGTCATATTTTATTATATTCCCATATATAACAGAGGTTGAAGATATATTGAATAAACTACTCCTACATAAATAGTGTTAGAATTTGAACCGCTAGTAATTTTGGACAGGCTAATCGTATTAAATAATAGATTTTGTTTTATCAGTTTGTTTAAAATAGTATTTCCATAACATAAAAAAATATTTCAGTGTTCTCCTGTCCTTTCCCGTAGAGGAAAGCTACTGTTCCTAACTTTTAATAGTACAAAAACATCTACCGAAACTCAAATACTAATTACTGTCCTCAGCTGTAGAAATTAACGAACGGTATTGAAATTTAAAAAACCCTTGAGTTTAAAATAATTAAGAAAAGTAAGAGCTTATGAGACATACTTTATGGCTATTACTTGAATGAAATAAATCATTTTTAGTGACTTAAATCAAATTAATTTTTAAAATACAGATATAAAATTTTTATTAAGCAGAGAACTGAAGTTCAAATTCTTTGAATAAATGATCTGATTCCTATGAAATACTTTTTAAGTCCCCTTAAAACGATTAGAAATACCTGAATGTTAAAAGCGTCGAAAATACGTTAAAACCAGTGACACTGTAGCTTTTTTTAACAATAAACAGCAGTTGATAACAATATATTTCATGTATACGTTAATAATATTATAAATAGAATTTATAAATAGAAGAAGAATAATAAATATAGATTTTATATTTTTAGTGATTTAGAGGTTCACAGTGTTACACAACGTTTATTACATATAACATCGAATGAGATATCAAAAAATTTACAAATTAAGAAGTTTTCGAAGTACATCGTTTAGTCTGAGAGTTGATATTTAAAATTTCGCCCAAATAAAAGATAATCTTTAAATGTGACGTCAGTAAAGTTAGGCGTAGAAAAGATTTGGAGGATATAATAATTATTACTTCTTAGTAGTTAAAAATTATCCATCGGTAAAAATAATGTTTTTTTCGTTTATTAACGGGGTAAAATTTATAGACAAACTTAACTTCGATTACCATCAAAGAAAAATCTAACTAAACATTTTCACGCTAAACTCTAAAGAAAGTAAAAAAAACTAAGTTTCTCTTTGTAAAAGAACAGATTTAATTTTTTTTTTTGTAGGAACAGATAGCATAAGGGTATAACTAAATATCATTACTAATATCTCCATTGGTCGAAAAATTATTCTGAAGTTTTTAATACCGTTCTATATATATTTATTATAATAGCTTATGAAATTTACATGTCTCATTTTCATACTCATTCAAATCGCTGGAAAAATAATACGATCTCTTTTTACAACGAAAACAATATTTCAAAATCTATCACAACCAAGGTCATACATTTTAATTTCTTTGTCGTCCATTAAACGTAATAAGCATCAGAATGCCATTTTTCTCCAGATTCTCACATTTACTCATTTATTTTTGAATATTCGTTCTTTTTTTAATGACAAAAAAAGAAGTGATAAACCTTTTTTTAGATAAGACAATCAACGAAATCAAAAATTTGTTTGCTTTCATATATAACATATCCTCCTAAGTAATAAACAATACATGGAGTTCACTTTTTCATAAAGATGCAGTTTTTCATTCAAAATCTATCACAACTCAAATATAAGCAAAGGATATGTTAGCTTAATAGATAAGTATTTTCACTTTGACAGTATTAAATGTTTATATAAATATTTATACATAATTAATTTTCACATTGTTATGTATCAAAAAATTTATTCTCTGAAAGGCATAAAAATAAAAAATAAAAAATATATATATATATAACATACAACTCGCCAGGTTAGTGCAGTTGATCAACTCGTCATTGTAAAATCAGCTGATTTTCGAAGGTGAAAGTTCTAAGGTTCGAGTCCTCGTAATGAAGTTACTTTTATATGGATTTGAATATTAGAATGTGGATACCTGTATTCTTTGGTAGTTGGGTTTCTATTAACCACACTTGTCAGAAGTGGTCGATCTGAGTCTGTTCCACATTACATATCTACCGATACATTTACTCTCACACTGCACTTGATTTGCATCTATGTCAAGCCTGGCAAGCCGGTAGCATTAATTGCATTTACCTATACACACTCACCCAGACCCGGCACTGGTTGGAAAAAAAGAACATATATATATATATATTTATATATATATATATATCACACAGCTACCAAAAGATCAATGAAATATAGAAGAAAAAAATTAAAACGAATCTTTCTTTTTTCTGAATTCCTTTATTTGCGTACAACCAGCTACTATAATGTAGGTATAAGTAAGTCGTATGACTGACCACAAATTGAAAGAGGACCTGGTGATACTACTCAAGTAATATAAAAACAATAGCATAACATAACAAACAAACAATAGTGTAAGATAAATAATATAATATTTGATAGTGCCTTTGAACGTCCATTCAAATGTCTAGTCAATATTAACATTAAAAAAATAAAATAAATATTAAGTTTAAATAAAACAATAAACGAAAAAGTAACTTTGAAACACTCCAAGAAACAATAAAAATGAGCACTAAGCCGCCAAACCGGATCATCACAACGGGCCTTCAACAAGATCAAGTACACAGAGTCTTTTTAGTCTCCTAATGTCCACACTGTTATCTAGCAGAGTCAAAGCGAGATCGTTAATATGCTTATCCAACCTGGACACATACCTTGAAACTAGACGTCCAACTTCCTCTCGAACGTACCGAATACCTACGTAATCGTGGATCTCAGCATTCCTCGCGAACTACGACGCATAGGTTATGTTCCAAAGAAGTTTATTCTGAAACCGTTGAATGACCTCCACGTTGCTGTCACTGGCCGTTCCCGAGAGTTCAATCCCGTACGTCCATATCGGTTTAAAGAAAGCCTTGAAGAGCAGAACCTTGTTGGACAAAGAAAGTTGTAATCTCTTACCTAACACCCAGTACATCTTCTTAAACTTAATTTCAAGCAACTTTCCCTTTTCGTTAATATGATCCCTCCACGTCAAACGGCGATCTAGGTAAACGTCCAGGTACCGTACCGTACTGATTTGAGGTATCCTGACACCGTATAACAGAACCGCAGAGCAATCTTCCCTCCTCATCGTGACAATCACATGGCTGGACTTCGCCGGATTAACCTTTATCCTCCATGTACTCAACAACGCTGATTGCATCCATTACAATCTTTCATTAAATTTAGACATTTTTTTAAAAATTTATAAAAAAAATTTATCAAAACTTGTTTATAAGTTATCGTTTATTTTTTCTCATCATAATAATAAAGAAAACAAAGTAAAGATTTTCTTTGAAAAACGATTTTTGGATTTCTGTATAATAAGAAATATAAATGCTAGCTAGATTTTCATATACTCGTTTTAATTTAATAAGCATATAAATATATGTTAAATTGTAGAAGATAAAGATATTAACCAATCTTTTATGGTTCATGAAAATCGATTGAACAGCTCCTAAGAAACGTCCATGAATATTTCAAAAGACAAACCTAAAACCTCTACGGTTATATAAAAACCTAAAACAATATTTACGTAATATTTTTTTGAACATTCAAAACGGTGCTGAAAATTTTTGAAAACAGGTACATATTAGAAGAGTATAATCCGATATGTGGAAAGGTAATTTGTTTAATTTATACTACAATTCCGTAATTTTAATAAATTTCGTACGTATTTAAATTATTTGGGAAAATTACTACAATAAAACAAATTATACATAAGGAACACAGCTTTATTTAAAAATAAATGTATATAGATATTCTAATAAGTATTTATTATTTTATTTAGTTAAACAAATTGCAGCAAGTTATAAAACAAATATGGCTCCCAAATACTGATGTTTAGTTGTAATGTCATAGAGCTCTCCTTTTTCATCAAAGATGAATTTACTGGAGTTAATAGATCCGAATGTAAATGTTATTTTGATAAATAGAATACAACTAAATTTTACCGCGGTTTACAAGTAAAGAAAAATCGACCACAATCATAAAATGTTAACGCACGTTCATAAAATATTTATTATATACTTTATTGATTAAATAAAACGTATCGTACACAAAAAATAAATTAATGTAGTTTGTATCATAGTTGTACCGCAATTGTTAGAATTAACAATTGGTGTTTGGACCGATGATATAATAGGGTGTGATGGTATGACTACATAAGGGATGGTCGGGTTATGGAACAGTTAGTGGGGACATTGCGAAGGGGTAAATGGTGTTAGAGGGTAGGTTTGAAGGGGAAATACAGGAGGAAAGTAGAATCGGGGAGTGAGGTAGTTCCAATATATATGCTAATATTGACTTGGTCCAGTCGCCAAATTGAAAACTAGTTTTTCGCAGTAATCAAGTACTACAAACCAAATTTTTAAAACAACGGTTTCAATTCTTTTTTTTAATTGTTATTAGTCTACTTTAATTGTTATTTTTATTAGTATAACTACTATTAACAGATAAATTAGTACATTATCTAACTACCTGAATTGTTCTTATTTTCTAATCCATTACTAAATTAATTTTTAATAAGTCGTTTAAAATGCATTAACCGTTGAAAAGTTTCATTTCTCGGGTAAAATTACTAGACAAACTACTGCTATTGTGAAAATAATCAAATTCTTGATTTCAGTGATTCTTGTAAATTTCTAAGACCGTACAGTCTAAAAAAATAGTGATTTTTTTAAAATGGAAATCGAGAGTTCCAGCGTTCAAGTCCTAGTAAAGTCAGTACTTTTATACGGATTTGAATACTAGATCGTGGATATCGGTGTACTTTGTTAGTTGGGTTTCAATTAACTACACATCTCAGGAATGGTCGAACTAAGGCTGTACAAGACTACGCTTCATTTACAATCAATACATATCATCCTCATTCATCCTCTGAAGTAATACCTGAACGGTAATTCCCGGAGGCTAAATAGGAAAAAGAAAGAAAGAAGTGATTTTTTTTTAAAGTTATAACAGGTTTTTTTGTGTGCTGAATTTATCCCAAAATATTCTTTATTTTGTTAAAATTATCTTTACTTTAACCGAAGCAAAATTTCTAATCTCATCTGGTTTATTAATCTATCAAAAATATTTCGGTCACATTCAAAAGCAGAATTATACTCAGAAAACTTCACAAGAATATTTTCCGGTTTTAAGGAAAACCTGTTTTTTAACGTAAAGCTGAAGTAGATGTTTTTGATGAAAGTTTTATAAAGGGCTTAATAAATTTAAAGGTTTTAAAAAATGTTCAAATATTTTTAAATCTTTCTAGTTCTTTTATTATTATATAACTGTATTTCATTAGCATTAAGCAGTTTTTCATCGGCCAGTGTTTTATCTTCCACGAAACTCAGTCCGAAATATATTGTTTTAGAAAATTCTTATTCAGAAATCATGTCTTCACAGTTTTCTTATAATCCCATCGAGTTATCATTAAAAAGATTGCCGAATAGGTTTTAAAACACTTTTAAAACTTGTTCGGCAATCTTAACCGAAACGATTGCTCAGTTACCCGAAACGAAAACTCAGCATTTTTTCGTTTGACTAACAGTTCTTTAGCCATTAGAAAACATTCGATTAGGGAAATGTTTCAAGACGTAACATCCTTCCTAAACTATTTGTACATTTCTAACGTTCTGATTCCTCTTTTATACATCCATCTAGTCCTATATCGTTCGATTAATCGAAAAATATAGCTTCCAAAAATTAAACTTCATCGATTTAAATTTTTAGCAATCAAGAGTAATTCCTACTAGTTGTTTATGTTTGTTGTTATCCGTATAACAACATCGATAAAACCAACATACCACACTAAAGCCTTCTCATATTTGTAGAAGATATTTAGAAATATTTTCAGAATACGTTTCAATGAGAATTATATACTTTGAAATTAATTTAACGACTGTTTCTTTACTTTCTCCGGAATCTAAATGAAATTACACCCAAATTATAAGCTAATTTTGCAAGGTGATTTAATACCGGTGGATAAAAATTGTGCATTTTCTCTGACCACTAAAGTTACTTTTGCTTGATATTAATTTGGTTGAATATTTATCCGAATATAAACTAACGTATTTATTTTGACTGATTATACAAGTTATTCAAATGCAGAAGTATTGAATATTTATCTGATAATTAAATATTAATATTAGTAATTTTTATTTTTGATAAATTTATTTTTCAGAAATCTCTGAAAACCTCGTCACCGTAGTAAAAACTATAGATGGAAATCCTAGTTAACCGATTTAAAATAAACACTCGTTATTATTTTTCATTTTCATAATATAAAAATAATAGGATCAAATAATAAAGTAATATGTCAGAATTACGTGGAAAAGGAAAACTTTCGACTTAGTTAAACACATTAAAATTATAAATTAAACCAAATCGTTTTGAATTTGTTACATTAATTAGATATAGTTCATCGTGTTACTTGCACAATAGCAGTTGATGTAGTTGGTTAATATGTTTAATACAGCATAATATAGTTAGTATTATTGCATTAAGTAACAAATAATAAGGTAATAAATTCCTTCTGACGGATTAATTATTTACATTAAAATATTACTTAAACGGAGCTGTTTCTATTTTTTTTTTGTTTATTCTTAGATATAAACTACATTATTTTGAAAAACGTACCAGCTAAAATTATAAAACATATGAATAACAAAGATTAAATCCCCGCATATATGTATGTAAAATAAAGTTGAGATTTATTATTCGATTCATTTCTCTTTTTCGTGACAAAAACCATTGTAGAAAGTTTCCTTTTAGAATAGGCATGTGTTCAAAATAAAACAAAAAAAGTCTGACAACATGGTTGTTTCTGATTCTCACGGCTTACGCGCGCGCGTGTGTAGTCGTGTGTGTGTGTGTGTGTGTGTACGCCGTTCACATACACACACATCACACACACACAACTTAATTCAAAATATTTATCATTTTATTTAAATGTAATATTTTTTTTCAATGATTTTAAATAAAGCGCGCGCGCATACCGTATTTAATTCGCGCGGATGTAGCGGTACTAGCGGCGACGGTCGACACTAAGTAAATTAATGTAATTTCATAAGTTACATAAAAAGAATTTCGCTTGTACGGTCTACAGCTGGTGTAGCCGCGAGGCTTAACGCTCCAGGTATCGAATCAACCGGGCGATCGAGTTCGAGACTCAGGCAGATCGAGTTACTTTTTTACACTTTAAACATTGTTGTTATTATTATTATTATTATTATTATTATTCATTTATTTAATTCTACCGCTTACCTGTGATTTAACAACATAAGGACAACAGCGTTTTTTTTTTTTGGTTGGGGGTGCGATTTAGATAAACAATTTTTTTTGCAAATATTGTTTTTTTTAATTGTTAACAAATGTGCCTAAGAAGAATATAACTTTAATTAGGCGAAATCTCGAGATACTGAGATACTCGAGAAACTCAAGAAGTCAAAACGTCAAGATCCGGTGAAAACCGCATATGCCCAAATTAGACTGATTACAATATTTGCCCTTCTAGACCTACAACTCTGCTATAGCGCTGTCTAGACGGGAAAGTAATATGGTAAGGCGTTTCAATAGATGGCTAAACAAGGTTAAGTTTGAACCCACTTACTGATCCTTATAACTCAAAGTTTAATACAATGATAAAATATTTATCTGTTTAAATAAAATAAAGTATTTACTATTAATTTGTTGAAAACTGAAACAATGCACAAAATTAAATTTGTTAAATTAATATTTAATTTTAAATCAAATAGTTAACTTTCAATTGTTATTTTTTCTTTTTGAACTTTTTGTAAAAATATAAAATGGTTTTCATTTTATATTTTTAATAAATAAAGAGATCTTTTAGAATAAAATGGTTAAGTTTATTTCATTTAATTACGTGTAATAAATTTCTTTTAATTTTTTTTAGTTAATAAACGGTTAACCACGGATTTTTTTAAAAATTAATTTGATATAAAAATCCATTAAGAAATAATTTTATCCGTTTTTTGTTAAAGAAAAATAATAATAAAACGGAAAGAAATCCTTAAATAAAAATAATAATTAATAAAAACAATAATAATAAAATATTTTAATCAGACTGATTAATTATAAAAGTTTAAATCAGAACAGGAATGGAATGAGGTAATCCCACGATGAAAAAAATTCCAAGCATTTGTTAGAAAAAAACAAAAAATAACCTTAATCAAATCATTGTCATGAAATTCAGAATTAAATTTTAAAAAAAAAAGGAAGCAATTAAATGTATTACATATACTAAACAAATGAGTAAATAATAAGAAAATTTGAAAAGGTTAAACACAAAAAAAATAGTATAAAAAATATTTTAGGTGAAATATTTTTATACACAAGTACACATTAAAAGAGGATGCAAAAGAATTCAATTTGTTTATTCATGAACGAGTAGTATTGAAAAACTTGGAAAATAAAATCTTCATTTAATGTAAAATAAATTACGAGATTTGATCAGTAGTTTATTAAAAATAAGTTACCGTTACAGGTTTTCCTAAGGAAAAACCCAGGCGATAAATCTTTTGTTGTAAAATGGTCTGTGTAAATGAATCGATCTTGCAATGGAAAATCAATGGATTTTTGTCGAATACGAATGTGTTGCGGCTATTAATTATAGAATTAAATCCTTTATGAGTTTGCTTACAAAAGATGCAATTAAGGAATACTGATACTTTGAAATCGAAAGGATACAACATAATTAGGTTTGATAATGCGCCCGTTCAGAGATCAAGAGAAGGTGTTGCCATAATTCAGTAACTTGTTTGGCCTTCGAAGAAATTCATTTATGCACCGATTTACAAGCGAGAGCTATACGCATACACCGTCCAACCAACATAACCTTATGTAATGTGTACCTTCCTAAGTTCAACTGGTGCGAGAGGAAGATTTGTATAATTTAATGGAACCAATGCCTACTCCTATCATCTTTGTGAGGGATTTCAGTGCTCATAACCCTCTTTCAGTGTCTGAGCCCGGAGGTAGATCAGCTAAAGACATTTCTAACAAATTCAGATCTAGTATTACTAAATACTGGCCAGGAACCCTCTTTACGCCAGGTATGGTTCTTCATTCTGCATCAATTTAGCTTTTGCCACCGCCTAAAGAGCGCATAAATTAGACTGAAAGGTTGTTGAATATGAAATTGATCACTTTCCAATTGTGATGTCATCGTTAAATACACCCGAAAATGGTATCCGATACATAAGAGGTAGGTTTTTGGCAAAATTTACTGGACTAGCTTCAATAAGGATGTAGATATTCAAAAGACTGCAGAATTAAGACACATCCTTCAAACCTCAGGGATGATGCAACTACTCCCTGGTCCGATGCTGTTTGTGAAGCTATTAAGAAGAAGTAAAGGGCTTTTAAAATTTTAAAGAAAATCCCAATTCAAGAAAATTTAATTAAATTTAAAAAATGCAAGGCTACTGTTAAAAGAATAATATTAACTGAATAAAAAACCGCTTGACAAAAGTATGTCTCCTCCATAACAGGACAGACTACAAATGTATGGAATAAAGAAAAACCGGTATCCAGTGTATCATCCTACCACTAGTTTACCTGTATTAAGAATGTAGAAAAGCTTCTTGACTCACCTTTGGACATAGCTAAGAAGTTTGCGAGTCATGAAGCTATCACTGCGACGAAAATGATGTCGATGATTTTACAAAGAACAAAACTGCAACGGAAAAGATATATCGTTTCATACGTAGAATTATTTTTTATTATAATGAAGATTTTACTAAAGAAGAATTCAATTACTCTCTGAGTAAAACAGCGAACACCGCCGCTAGCCCAGACAACATCCTATACGAAATAATCAAAATGTTATATGTCACTGCAAGGAATAAAATATTAGAGTTCTCTAACAAAATCTACATTTCTAATATATTTACACGGTTATTGAAAAAAGTTATTACAGCTCCTAATCTTAAAAAAAGGGAGAAATCCCTTAAACGCACGGAGTTACAGTCTCGTCTCATCTCGCTTACATTGGAAAAAATTTTTAGAGCGTACGATAAATTATCGATTCATGTGGGTGCTTGGAAAAAAAGAATGGCTTTCACCCCATCAGACAGGGGTATCGAAAATTTCATTCTACCAAAGATCAAATGATTAATATTGAAAATTCAATATTAAATAATTTGTTAACTAATAAACACTACGTTGTAGTCTTCTTTGATTTAGAAAAGCTTTTAATATGACTAGAATAGATTATTTTTTAAATTTTAAAAATAAATAATTATGACTAGAAAAAAATGTTAGGAACAAAATTATTTATAAACAATCATCATTTTGTAGTAGGTAAAATTAGTAATGAGCACTGAAATGAACTGTGGAAGCTGAGGATACATGAAAAGTTGAGGGGTAATATTAACAACGAGCGGGGGGGGGGAATATATTTTCTATAGTTCATTTGAATTACTCAATTCATATGTGACCTAGACTACAATATAGTTTAATCAAATTAATTACTAAATATTCGATTACTAAAAATATATTAATTTATTTAAAAAAATATATATTTATCGAGTAAGCCTATATGTTTGAAAAGATTAGCATAGTTTGAAATAATAGAAAATATTGATCGTCCGCAAAAGAACTATCTATGGTAATTTTTTAAATTTAACAAAAGACTGAATTACTAAATAAATAGGCATTTAAATCCCGTATATAGAAAATCAAAAAGTGGGCGTATACGCGCGCGTGCGCTCTTGTTTGTGTGTGTGTGTGTGTGTGTGTGTGTGTGTGTGTGTGTGTGTGTGTGTGTGTGTGTGTGTGTGTGTGTGTGTGTGTGTGTGTGTGTGTGTGTGTGTGTGTGTGTGTGTGTGTGTGTGTGTGTGTGTTTAGTGTATTGTACAAATGCACACTTGCTTATGTATATTATACAGCCATATTATTTTTATCACGACCCACTTCCGTTAAAAAAAAATCAATAAAAATGGATTGATATTTCGGTTTGATTTGCATTTTGTCATATAAAATACTTTATTAAAAATAATCTATTTTATAAAATTCAAACGTCTAGACAAATTCGACTTAACATTGTCGCCAGATATTTTCTTAAGCAATTTAGTAATACTATGAGAAAGAAAATTCATGTTTAAGGAAAACATTCTATTTCTGTTATTCTGTATATATTAACATGACCGGGTTAATAAATCTCGACATAAGGTCAATCAAGTATTATCATTTTCTTTTATAAAAATCCTAAGCATTTTTTCCTTTATCATGAATTTTAATAAATAAGGTTTTTTCACGACTTTTTTTAACATATAATTTGTTTAACTAGTTAAATATTTATTACGAAACAAATTTATATATCTTCCCTGAATAATATTGATTCAAATAAAAACGATATATCCGATTCAGCAATTCATGTTTAGCCCATAAATTTGGTTTGCGGTTGTTTGTTTATTATAATTGTTCATATGTCCCTTAGGCCAGAACTTTCTGTTATAAAATTCAGGTTTTACATGAATTAAATAATTTAATCTATAGATTCGGAAACTAATATTATTAAATGCACAAAATATTTAAGTTAAAATAAAATATAATTAAATTAAATTTTAACTGTACTTAATGTAGAAATGTATTATTAAAATAAATTCTTTGTTCAAACACATATATATAAAAGAAAAAAAAATTTTTTTACTGAAATAACTTATAATACCTTTGCAATTCATTCAAAACGACGAAAAAAATTTCTTTTAGAGCAAGTTTAGGTTAAATAAGTAAAGGTTAAAAGGAAATTATTTTCATTATACTGAAATACTCGAATTCATTGACTTCTGTGAGAAATCGAGTCTTCCTGCCTTTCATCATAAAAATGCCAGGTTCTAATCCAGACAACTGTCTTATACTGTAGCCTGAAGGCTTCCTTTGGAGAATTAATCGTAAAAAAATAATTAACAGGAAAATTCCCTAAAAGAAAAAGCTCTCTACCTGCAGTATATATTTTACTAAATTAAAATAAAACAGGAGTTAAAAGTAAACAACAAAATTTCTGATGACAAGATTTCTAAAACAGGAATTGTGATATGAATTTACAAAATCTAAATAATGGTTTTTATTTATTTTATTTTTTTAAATAGGATTATTAATATGCATTTTGTAAATGTATATATTTATTATTAATGGTTAATTTTTTCCGTACCAATATCGAATTATTTATTTAAAAAGTATTCAATGGCTCAATTCAAATGTATTCTAAAAATTATCTATTCACAGTTACATTTAATAAATAATCTTCAAATTTATTAATTTCTTTTGTTAATATATTCATGATTATTTTTCCATATACGGTCCGATATTTAGGTTTATATTTATCGTCATTATCAAATTTTACTAAAGAAAATGAGTCAAATATTTGAAAAAATAATAAAAATTGGTCTGGAGTTAGAAGAGAACAAATAAATATACAAATAATCAAATCAAAATTTTTCTGGCGAAAACATGAAAGAATATAACGCGACGGGTGCGTGCATATATCTCACATACATAAATACATATACGAAGAATTTTACACCAAATTAATCGGAAGAAATTTTATCCTAAGAAGCGATGAAAAAATCATTCATTTTTCGTCTTGACATTGAAAAAAAATCAAGATTACATTATGGAATACTTCGCAATTTTTTAAGGCACAATTTCAAGCCTATAAAAATTATTTCTGATTTATAGAAGGGGTTAAACAAGTGAATCTTTGATTGGAGGTCCTAAAAATGCTACACACGTTTACTAACGGAGAACAACAAATATTTTTTTTTTTTTTTTTTTTTTTTTTTTTTTTTTTTGTGAAAACGACACAACTTTACAATATGTTCAGCAAGATAATCGACAAATACGTAAATAAAATCTATTTGAACATTATGTAGTCACACACCCAGCGGCTGGTGACTTAACGATAACAACGAAGTGAAAGAAAGGAATTAAAATGCACTCCCTACAGCCAGACCATAAAGTTACCTAATTGAAATGCTAAAGCAAACCAAGAATATTGTTCCTCAGCAATCTTGAAAAATCACTGACCGTGCTATCCAGTAAATTGACCGCCAAATAGTTCGGGTACCGATCCAAACGATTTTGAAAACATAGGCTGACCAGAGAGATTTCCTGCCGAACGGTTCGCAACTTAAGATGATTATATATAAGGCCGAGGGTATGTGTAGCATTTTTCGCAGTGTTTTTTGTCTAGTAGCGTTCAAGTATGTCAATACTGGAACTGCACACCGTACCCCACAATTCAAGTTCATAGGTCCAAACAGACTTCAAAACTGATTTATAAATCAATAATTTTCTCTTCACTGAAAGCCGAGATCTATATCCTATCAGCCAGTACACGTTTTTAAAGTTATGATCCAACTGTTTCCACTTAGATTTGATATGTTTCCCCCAAGTAAGTCGTCACTAAGTAAGTTGTCATTGATTTCAGAACTTTATCTACGTGCTTTATTTACCAATAAAGTATAAACAGTACAAAAGAGACTTCCAAAATGTTTTTTAACAAATTTATTATATTTATTTTAACTTTAACTTAAGCACCATATCTACATTCTATAAGTTATTTCTCCATATACTCACCTCCTAGGTTTGTCAAATCGTGGCACTAGTTTTTGTATGCCGTCGTCAAAGAAGCCTGCCGCCAGTCCATTAAGCCACTCACGATCAGCTATCTTGACGTCGTCGTCACTTTCATAGTGGTTCCCACCAAGAAACTTCTTCAGTTTTGTAAACAGATTAAAATTTCTTGGAGCAAGACTGGTGGACTGTACGGCGAATGATCAAAAACATCCCGATTGAAACTTCTGAGAAATTTACAAGTTTTTTTGTTGCATGTGGGTGTGCATTGTCATGAAGTAAACACACTCCAAAAGTCAAAAGATCACGCCGGCGATTTTGAATTGCACGACAGAGTTTCATCAAAATATCCTAATAAGAGTCGGCATTAATTGTCTTTCGGCAAGGCTTAAAGTCAGTAAGACTTCATGGCGATCCCAAAAATTGGAACCATCAATTTCGAGTTTTCAAAATGTTTGAATTTTTTTTTTGTTTGAAGGCGATTTATAATGCAGCTCTGAAGTGACTAACGTTTAGTCTCTGGTGAGTAGTGCGAAACCCACGTTTTGTTACCAGCCACTACGCGATTCAGCATTTCACCACCACCTCTATGATACCGCTCCACCAGGAATGACAGAGCAGCAAACATACGCCTTTTTTTATTTGTGATTATCATTCTTGGGACCCATCGGACACAAATTTTACGGTAAAGCGTATTTGCTCTTTCAGCTGTTCAATAATGAGAGAAATGCATCCTGAGTGTTGCTAGTCACGAACAGATGTTCTCCCTGACGTAAATAAACGACACCATTTCCTTACGTTTCCTTCATTCATTGCATTGTCACCATATGCGTCATTAATTTGACGATGAATTTCTACAGGACGAACAATTTGTGCATTCAAAAAACATGATGACAGAGGCTAACAGATAATCGGTGGGATTTTCATTATTTTTATTCATTATAAACACACGCAAAATCACTCCGTGTCACGGTACAGCTTGCAAATTTCATACAACGCTAGCAGAAAAACAAGTTGGCCTTGACCCACTGTTGTGAGTAAAGTTGTGCGCATGTGATGCGCAAACGATTCTTACTTTTGGTCGAATATAGTATAATTTTTAATATTTGAATGATAATCGTGTTTTGAATGAGTCGTTAATTTTTCCGAGTTTAAAACTGTTCATTCCTATTGTTTGCATAAAATAGATATTTTTCACATGATTTGCGCAAGTTATTTTCTATATTAATAAATTAAGGAGTTATTTTACAATACGATAAAATTTTAAATCAAGAATAAATACAAAAGCTAAGATTTTTTTTTCATACATTGACATGATGTCAGACCACTATTTAAAAAATAAGAAAATAGGAAACATTTTTATCTCGTAGAATTGCTTCATTATTCGAGAAAATTCGGAGACATAAGGTGACGTGTACGGATTTATCTAGTTTATTTTCACTCTCCTAATACGTAGATAGTTTAAAAAAAAAAGGTATAATGAGGAAAATAAATTTTGAAAAATCCAATCTAATATTAGAAATTTAGATAAAATTTCAATATAAAACATAGTTATATCAACTTATAATAAGAGCCTACTATTTATTTTTATAATATGTATTTAAATTTCATCAAATGTAGTATTATTATTTTTTAAATATTGACCATCATAAAAAGTATGTAATATTAACTTATATTGATAACAAAAAAAGTATATAGAAATAAAATCATGAAAAATTTAATACATTTCATTTTTATAACGTGAAAGATTTAAAAAATAAATCGAAAGAAAATAATAATTTTCTTTCTTAACAAATAACGTAAACATTATCACTACTGATATTTCAATAAATTTTACTCTTTTCATGTGACCAACACGTAGCATTCTAATATTTAATAATTTCTTACGCATAAGTATAAAATAAATAACTCTAACACTAACCAATAAAATAATCCTTCAAGTTAATTTTTAACAATATATTTCTCACCGAATCGGTTAATAATTGTTTGTACTACCTAATAAACGATCATTGTAATATATTTATGAATTCTTCAAAAGTAATTTCTTAAAAATTTTTACATTCCCGTCTAGATAACTATATAGCTCTAGAAGTGAAAGCATTGTAATCGTTCAATTTGGAAATATGCGGTTTTCACAGGATCTTAACGTTTTGACGGAAAGGAACCCAAAAAACAGATCAGAAATTTTCCGGATGTTAATATTCGTATGTACGTGTATTAGGTGTTGGCCTCTAATATCCTTATATCTACAGATCTACTGGACCGATTTTGACCAAACTTGGTCAGATTACTTCTGTATATGGGGCATTGATGCCATTAAATTTTCAACTTAAAAAGGTCAAGGAAGTGTGTCCGTAGAGCGAGATTACGTCAGTACCTCGACATTTCATCTAATTAAGGTCAAATCTTTTTCTTAGGCACAATTGTTAACAATTAAAAAGTAACAATACGTGCAAAAACGTTTTTTTTTTTTGCACCCCATCCCCAAAAAATGCTATTGTAGTTGTCTACTATGCTGTCTACTATACCACAGATGAACGGTAGAATTAAATAAATGAATAATATTTCAAATGTAAAAAAGTAACGCAGTCTCGAACTCAATCGCCCGATTTATTCGGTACCTGGTTCATTAAACCTTAAACCTTGTAGCTGAAAGAGTAATTACAAATATTTCTACTCATTATAAATATATTATCTAAAAAGGTTTTAAATTCTTTAGATAATAATTTAAAATAATGCATTTCTTGAGCTATATACTGTTTTATATATATATTTTTTTTAATTCAGTATTGTTTTTTAACTGTTTAGATCCATTTTAAAAATTTCAGCTATACTTCAGGTGTTTATCAACCGATTTGAATAAATGAGATGTCAATTTGTTCATAAAAAAAAGCTTAACAATTTATTCGATAACTTTAATATTTACGGACGTTAAAACGTTAAAATGAAAATGGCCGCAATTTTGAAATTTTTAAAAATAGAATTTTCAATATTATTTATTTTGTATGAGATAATTTTGGGTACATCATACACACCAAATTTCATTAAAATAACTCAATCAGTTCTTAAGATTTAAATCTTTATTAAAACAAAAAATAACTTGGCAAAGATAGGGAAAATAACATGAACATTATCCCAAATGAACCTTTTATTTTTATTTTCTCCTGCTAAATTAGTCCCTTAAGTTTGACCGACATCTTCCGAGACATCCTGTATAGTTTTTTAGTACCGCTTTATATAGATTCCGTTTCATTAAATTATACAAATATAAGTTATATTCTCTCGTTTCATTAAAAGATACTTATTTTCTCGATGAAAAATGGCAGTCAAGATGTAAACCAAAATATCTAATAAATTTGACGTTGTAATATTTTGTATTAATCCTCATTTTATCAGATAGAACTTATAAAATCAATAACTCTGTGTTTATTGGTTGAAACTTTTACAAAAAAGAATTCCCTAAACTCAAAAACAGCCGTACCCATTTTCATAAAATAATTAAAAAATGATTGATATCAATTGCGAATAACGCGTTGTGTACATGTAACTTCAAAAAAACAAGTAGAAAAAAATAAACATTTTTCTCCAATTGAAAAACCAAAAATCGTTTGAAACTCATGTACCAAATAGTCGTGCCTGAGGAGTGAATTTTAAAGCTGAGGATATTTAACATTGTCTTAAAAATAATATCCATGAAATCTTCGTATGATATTTTAAATATATACTCATACGTTTTATAAAAAATAAGCCTAAAAATATTAACAAAACCAACTTTCGTATTTCGGGTGCTATTACTTAATGGTTGTAAGCGAGACGCAACAAAATCACTCACAAAATTTCATGGTCTTTCTTAAAAACAGTTATTCTACTCTAAGGTTACTAAAGACGCTTTGAGTTAATTTTTTCCCCGTTGCTTTCTTCATCATCTCAATATGCTGATACAAATCAACATACTATACACGGCTGATATTCAGCCCTACAAGCAACATCTTTATTCGTTCACCATAGAAAGATTTATACTAAACACTATTTCTCAAAGCGAAAGTAATTCTTCAGCTTCCTGCTGTACCTCAAGTTTCTTATATACATCATAATCAAAAGAAAGTCATTGACATAATGTAAAAAATTTTATATGAACAATAAATGACTTCCTTGTACGCCTACTAAATTACATTTACACTTCTTTTTTTTTTAATAAAAAGTACATAAAATTTTATTTCATTAAAATCTTTTGATTTTTTTTTTTTTTTAAATCATTATTCATCGTAAAATTGTTTAACAATCAGAGGTTAATAATTAATAATAAATCAATATATTTAAATTTAAAAAAAGTTAAAAAAAGGGGGGTGAAGTCTGATTCGAACCGATGTATCTTCCCCTAAGATCCAAATATTTCATTAATTGAAAAACTTTTATTTGGCTATAACTCTGGAACCAATGAAAATAAATACCAGTTATATATATCGTTAAAAATCTCTCAATGAGGGCTTATTACTGCAGTTGAGAAAAAATCCAGATTTTGTTTTGATTTTGGTTTTTTTGGACACTTTTGGTTCAGTCGATTGTAATTAAAAGGGAAGGTGCACAATTAGATATTACAGCACTCCTAAATCCAAAATTTCAACATCCTACAGCTAATCATTTTTGAGTTATACTAGATACATACGTGCGTACAGACGTCACGCCGAAACTAGTCAAAATGGATTTAGGAATGATCATAATGGATATTTCCGTTGAAATCTAGAAAACAAATAATCTACCCACTTCTTTCGGAAACATAATTTATATATTCGATTTGCAAGTATAAAAAAATAATTCAATATACAAAACTAATTAATAGGACGAAGTATTTAAAATAAATTTAAGTCGAATCGATGGAAATTATGATAAAAAGTAGTTTGAGATTGATCTTTAATAAATATTCCATTCGTTTTGATATTGATTTTGCAATATTAAATTTTTATACACAAGGAATTGTACTTTTATGTCATTTACCAATAAATGACTGAGCGTATGCAATTTTGAATAAAAAAATTTATATTATTAAGGTTCTATCGCCATTTTAAAACTAAACCACCCGTTATCACAAATAATGCGATTTTTACTTCCTCTTCATCATAATTTTTTAAATTTGTAGCATAATTTAGTAAACGTTGTCTACAAAATACAATTTTTCTTCGTAAGAGCTTATTTTCGATTATTAACAAGCTACTTTTTTTATTTAATTAGAAGTTCGAGTTACAGAAATTTTATTTAATTACATCAACAAATACACTTAGCACAACTAAGTATATTATTCGACTTTAAACACAGATAAAAGTATACTTAAAACAATAAATTTAGGCATTTTTTTTTCTGTTGGAAAAAATACATCGTGAAATAACACAATATGATTAATGTTAGTGATAATGATTTTAATGTAATAATAACAAATTAATTCAATACGTCAACATTTGAACATGTCGATTGAGCTGTTTGGATGACATACCATCATCGTCATCAACATCATCAAACTCATCAGCACATCAGCTGCTCGACCGTTGAATATGTTATCGTAGAGAAAGTACGTGTGTTTCAGTGTGTTCGTGCGAGAGAGAGATAGAGGACGAATGATAGTGATGTAGATGGAAATAGAAGGGAGAGCTGTTCCCAGCTCCGCCCGACCGACACTCCCGGGCCGTGGGATCGATTTGAGAGTGCGCGCGCGCACATCTCGCGCATCTCATCCATTCAACGAAACAAACTCACAGTTATACTCGTGCGATGCTCTATTCAAAATATGCCCTATTTTTATAAATCTACGTTTAAATAACTCACCCTTTTTACCTAACACTCCTATCTAGCATCTTTTAATTTAATTCCTGTATTTTCCTCTTACTAAATCCCGCACCTTTTTTTTTCAAACAATAAAAATTAAATTCTAATAATTTGAAACATTTTTTTCACCTTTAAATTATAATCCATTTAGGGTAGAATTGAAACAGTTTTTAATTCTTTTCAATTATTTTTTTCTTTTTATTAAAATTAACAAAACACATCATTAAAAAGTAGTGATAAATTTATCACGTCGGAAACGTTCTTCTATTAAGGTTACGTTAATAGAATAACATAGACTGGTCATTCTATTTATTTATTTTATTTTCCTAATTTGTACGTTGCAATCTGTTGAACTAATGAACAATAAGCAATCCTCCACCCGCGGCTCAATGAGATGAGGATGATATCTATGACATGTAGTCTTGTACAGATTCAGGCCAACCATTCCCGAGACTTGCGGTTAATTGTACCCCAACCAACAAAGTATCCACTTCTACTATTCAAATATATAAAAGCAATAACTTTATTAATTTGAACCTCAGAACTGCCAACTTCGAAAATCACTATTAAAGAATCGATTTGCGAGGACCAGTTAGACCAGACCGGTGGGCTAAAGACTGGTCATTTAAAAAGTGATATATTAATATAAAAAGAAGAAATATTTAATAAAAAATAAATCAATTTATAGAATTTCTTTGGAAATCTTATGATGAAAAATGTTTTTTCTAGGTCGGCTTCAAGAAAGGTAACTCGCAGTTCAAATCTTGCCAAATTTTTCTAAGCTAAGAAAGATAGAAATGAAATCGATTTGTCTTTCTGTTTCTTTTTGTTCCATTATCATTTTGAAAATAATTTCAGTCAAATTTCTCAATCTATAAACTTAATTTGACGATTTATTTTTAACTATATATTTTTTACGCATGCATATAAAATCGCGAATCTCGAATTGAAAATTTTATTTTTAAAAGGTGTGTAATTATTGAAAATCCTAAATTTATTAAATATGTTAGGTGTAATGTTTTAATGTAATAATATTCCACTGGCCATAATCTACAAATATATAGCTAACATATCCAGGCTACTCGATTTAAAAATATTTAAAACAAATTTTATTCTCTTTCAAATTTCTACATCGTTATCTCTAAAACTGGAAATATATCTTGATATCGATATCTTATTTACTTATTAGAAAATATCATATATTATTTGATTTTTTAAGTAATTAGAAGGGCCAGCTTTAATACACTTCAGCTTTTACGCTTATCGTGCAGCAACCGGAGAGGAAGCTAAGTCCCGAAATCGACTCACAGATAGACCTTCCTGCCAGATCACACAAAGACCCAATTGTTCTACACTAACCCGCAACTTTAGTATAATAAATGTCGGGTAGTTCCTACCAACACATTCTACCCAGAATATGGATGAAGGATTTAAGGATAATAAAAACCATTAGTAAAGTTGAAAGGACGATTTGATCACAGAGGAATGGTTTTTAGTATAAAGAAACAATACCCAGAGTTCAAAGCCTTGTAGAAAACGCCAGCCCGGTTACAATTTATCAATAATCGGGAAAATTTTAAGCAAAATAGGATAATAAGATTACAGGTTAATAATTTCATGTTGATTAGTTTTATTACTAAAAATAATTATTTAAACAAATAATGTTCGGTTTTCTAAAGAATATTTTGGCCCAACCCAAGAAATTCTATGTATGTACAAGAACCTAACTGCACTATAAACCGTTCAGCCAAATCCTTACTAATAGATTACAAAGTATTTAACAATATTAATTTTATCCTTCTGGTTATTTTTTCTACTCATTATATTGTGATGCATTTTAGAAAGTTACTTTCTTCTTATTTATTTATTTTTTTTTTGTCTTCAGTCATTTGACTGGTTTGATGCAGCTCTCCAAGATTCCCTATCTAGTGCTAGTCGTTTCATTTCAGTATACTCTCTACATCCTACATCCCTAACAATTTGTTTTACATATTCCAAGCGTGGCCTGCCTACACAATTTTTTCCTTCTACCTGTCCTTCCAACATTAAAGCGACTATTCCAGGATGCCTTAGTATGTGGCCTATAAGTCTGTCTCTACTTTTAACTATATTTTTCCAAATGCTTCTTCCTTCATCTATTTGCCGCAATACCTCTTCATTTGTCACTTTATCCACCCATCTGATTTTTAACATTCTCCTATAGCACCACATTTCAAAAGCTTCTAATCTTTACTTCTCAGATACTCCGATTGTCCAAGTTTCACTTCCATATAAAGCGACACTCCAAACATATACTTTCTAAAATCTTTTTCTGTCATTTAAATTAATTTTTAATGTAAACAAATTAAACAAAGGCTCCTGGAATAGACGGAATACCTGTAGAATTACTGCGCAGTGCAGGTGAGGAAGCGATTGATAGATTATACAAACTGGTGTGTAATATTTATGAAAAAGGGGAATTTCCGTCAGACTTCAAAAAAAGTGTTATAGTTATGATACCAAAGAAAGCAGGGGCAGATAAATGTGAAGAATATAGAACAATTAGTTTAACTAGTCATGCATCTTAATCTTAACTAGAATTTTATACAGAAGAATTGAGAGGAGAGTGGAAGAAGTGTTAGGAGAAGACCAATTTGGTTTCAGGAAAAGTATAGGGACAAGAGAAGCAATTTTAGGCCTCAGATTAATAGTAGAAGGAAGATTAAAGAAAAACAAACCAACATACTTGGCGTTTATAGACCTAGAAAAGGCTTTCGATAACGTAGATTGGAATAAAATGTTCAGCATTTTAAAAAAATTAGCGTTCAAATACAGAGATAGAAGAACAATTGCTAACATGTACAGGAACCAAACAGCAACAATAACAATTGAAGAACATAAGAAAGAAGCCCTAATAAGAAAGGGAGTCCGACAAGGATGTTCCCTATCTCCGTTACTTTTTAATCTTTACATGGAACTAGCAGTTAATGATGATAAAGAACAATTTAGATTCGGAGTAACAGTACAAGGTGAAAAGATAAAGATGCTACGATTTGCTGATGATATAGTAATTCTAGCCGAGAGTAAAAAGGATTTAGAAGAAACAATGAACGGCATAGATGAAGTCCTACGCAAGAACTATCGCATGAAAATAAACAAGAACAAAACAAAAGTAATGAAATGTAGTAGAAATAACAAAGATGGACCACTGAATGTGAAAATAGGAGGAGAAAAGATTATGGAGGTAGAAGAATTTTGTTATTTGGGAAGTAAAATTACTAAAGATGGACGAAGCAGGAGCGATATAAAATGCCGAATAGCACAAGCTAAACGAGCCTTCAGTAAGAAATATAATTTGTTTACATCAAAAATTAATTTAAATCTCAGGAAAAGATTTTTGAAAGTGTATGTTTGGAGTGTCGCTTTATATGGAAGTGAAACTTGGACAATCAGAGTATCTGAGAAGAAAAGATTAGAAGCTTTTGAAATGTGGTGCTATAGGAGAATGTTAAAAATCAGATGGGTGGATAAAGTGACAAATGAAGAGGTATTGCGGCAAATAGATGAAGAAAGAAGCATTTGGAAAAATATAGTTAAAAGAAGAGACAGACTTATAGGCCACATACTAAGGCATCCTGGAATAGTCGCTTTAATATTGGAAGGACAGGTAGAAGGGAAAAATTGTGTAGGCAGGCCACGTTTGGAGTATGTAAAACAAATTGTTGGGGATGTAGGATGTAGAGGGTATACTGAAATGAAACGACTAGCACTAGATAGGGAATCTTGGAGAGCTGCATCAAACCAGTCAAATGACTGAAGACAAAAAAAAAAAAAGAAAAGTAAACAAATTATATTTCTTACTGAAGGCTCGTTTCGCTTGTGCTATTCGGCATTTTATATCGCTCCTGCTTCGTCCATCTTTAGTAATTCTACTTCCCAAATAACAAAATTCTTCTACCTCCATAATCTTTTCTCCTCCTATTTTCACATTCAGTGGTCCATCTTTGTTATTTCTACTACATTTCATTACTTTTTTTTTTATTCTTGTTTACTTTCATGCGATAGTTCTTGCGTAGGACTTCATCTATGCCGTTCATTGTTTCTTCTAAATCCTTTTTACTCTCGGCTAGAATTACTATATCATCAGCCTTATGATGATATAGTAATATTATTTATTAAAAGATTCGTTTGAAATATTTTTTTTTTTAATTTTATAAATCATAACCAAATTAAACATTAATTAAGAACTGAAAAGAGTTAAAACTTAATAGAAATTATTAAATAAAATCAAATTAAAAGATACAAGATTTTTTTAATTCGGTTTTTAAGAGACATTTACTATCGACTTGCCTACGCATGATCAATTAATTTTAATCGATAGGGTTTTAATCAATAATGAATTAATTTATAATGAAATGTATTGGATTTATATTAAGTGTTGTTTTGTGTGTAGACTCAGGCCGACCATTCCTGAAATGTGTGATTAATTGAACCCCAACTATCAAATTACATCGGTATCCACTATCTGGTATTCAAATCCGTATAAAATTAACTTACCGTTACTAGAATTAGAACCTCAGACCCTTCGACTTTAAAAATTAGCTGTTAACTTATTTACGACCACAATTTTACGGTTAAACCAAGCCGGTGGGTTAATCTACTTAATGAAGAGAAAATACAATATTTCAATGAAAATATAAATTTTTTTAAGTATCAAATTAAAATACATATATTTAAAATATCGATGTACCAAAACTGTGTATGAAACCCGCACTGATTTAATACCAATATTAATGATTTATTAATATCGGTACTATTTAGTAAATCGTTGTGCCAAAATTTGTTACGAAAATTTGCTTGTATAGGGCTTAAAAGTGTTTCTAAATTGTGGTTTTTGGTTATTCAACAAATTAGTAGTTGAAATTTGGTGGATACATTTATAAATAATATTAAACTTATTTTAATTGTTAACAGTAGGAATACGAACTTTCTGTGGATTAATTTCTCACTTCTTTTTTTTTATTGTAACGTCATAGCAACTTTACAATCTGTTCAGTAAGAGAATCGAACAATAAGTAAATAGGATCTATTTGAACCAACATTAATTAGCCACAGACCCAGTGGTTTGTAACTTAACGATAACAACGAAATGAAAGAATTGAAATAGAAGAACACTCCGTAATACCGGAATACAAAGTCACCTAATTGAAACGATAAATCAAACCAAGAATATTGTTCCTCATCAATCTTAAAAAATCACTAATTGTGTTATCCACTAAATTGATTGCCATAAATCTGGGTGCTAATCCAAACGACTTTGATATCGTAGGCTGGCTAAAGAGATTTCCTGTCAAACGGTTCGCAATTTAAAATCGTGAGGTTATTGCTCATGTACCAGGATATGTTTGGCATTTTTCGTAGTGTTTCTCACCATTTTTCTCACTTCTAACGCAAATATTTAAAAAAAAAAAACATATGAATAGCACACAAAATCGGCTAAAATATTTTTATTAGCGTAGACGTAAGGTAAAGTCCAAAAATATCAGAGGTAGAGACACCTCCTATTGTATAATATTAATCTTAATTTTTAATGTGTGATAAAATCTGATATGGACAACACGTGACTTCCTCGTATGCCTATTAAATTCATTTACATATTTTTTTAAAAAGAAAAGTACATAATATTTTATTTCATTGAAAACTTATGATATTTTTTCATTTTTCTTCTTTTTTTCTTATGAATTATTATTTATTGTAATTTTTTTTACAGTCGAAGGTTAACGTAATTATTAATAAATCAATATATTTAAATTACAAAAAAGGTCAGATTCGAACCGATGTGCCTTCCTCATGTAAGATCAAAATATTTAATTAATTAAAATTTAACTTGGCTATAACTCTGGAACCAATAAAAATAAGCACCACTTATGATATATCCTTGAAAATCTCTCAATGAGGGCTTATTACTGCAGTTAAGAAAAAGTCCAAAATTTTTTTGGGGGGATTTTGGGCTTTTTTGGACACTTTTGGACCAGTCGATTGCAATCCAAAGGGGTAATGGAGAACTAGATGTTACAAAAAACCTAAATGTAAAATTTAAACATCCTACGGTTAATCATTTTTGAGTTATGCGAGATAAATACGTACGTACAGACGTCACGCCGAAACTAGTAAAATAGATTCAAAGATGGTCAAAATGAATATTTCCGTTGAAATCAGGAAACCGAAATTTTTCGCGATCACAAAACTTTCTTTACTTCATACACGAAAGTAAAAGGAAAATAATTTACAATATACTCGTGCCGTATGTAAATTATAATTATGAGAGCAATTGTAATATTATTGGAGTAATTTTTTCCTAATTTTATGCTTAACCTCATTCGATTCAAATCAACTTTTAAAAGTGTAGATTTGCCGCTCTTTAAAACAATAGAATCAACTATCAGAAACCCAGTTTAAGTCGTATTAATTGATAAGAAATATTTTTTTTTTTCACTAGATCGTAATATGAAAAACAAAACACGATTAATAGACTTATTGTCGGAGGATTATTAAAATTCAATATTATTTAATATCTCAGCTCAGTAAACTAAGTAATTTATAATTTATATAACTTATATAATAAGATAAGTCCAGAAAATCCACTTGTCGTCTGAAGAGTATCCTCTTGAAAGTTTTCTCAAGCTATAAGCTTGAGTATTCAGTAAAGAAATAATAATAATAATCATGCTTTTAAAAAATAAATAATGCAAAAATTTATTTTTCGCTTTTTCAGTTTGTAAAATCTAATTAATTTTTTAAAAAGGTTTCTATTGATAAAAATAAGGTTAGTTATTCATTTTTAGGCTATATAATTAAGTAATTAATATGCTAGTAGACTTTCAACTCCGTGGTTCTTGTAACGGTTGTTTTTGTATTGAAATTACATAATTAATTATAAGCTGAATAAGTACAGTAAGTAAGTAAGTACAGTTAAAAATTTATGATTTTTTTTTTTTAATAGTCATAATATAGCGGTGTATATAAAGTTTTAATTATGATTTCAAAGATTTAATTTTTCCCATTTTAATTCTTATTTTAAGAACATATTTATAAAGTTTCTAATGGGAACTTTAAAGGCAAAAATTATAAAGAAGTAACTGTAGTGAAGTTTCCAAAATTTAAACTAATATCCTACAAAATTAATATCACATTTACAAATTTTCATTATACTGTATATGAATGAATCTATTCTTTACATACACATTTCATAATTTAACATGACATTTAATAATATGCCAGCAATCTTTGAACATCTGAGCAACATTTCCTCGAAAAAAGTTAAATATAGAATTAATTTAATTACCTATTAAAGTATTGTTATATAGTTTTTTTTCTATAAATTCAGTAAGGCAAAAATTTTCTATATTATAAATTTTAATATAACATCCCACTAATAGGCTAACTTCAGAAAGGTATATAGCCCCAAACGAAAAATAAAAATACTCAAGATCCCACACGCCTAATTCTTGAATAAAACTTTTGGAAAACAGACAATAAATAACTGACATAATTGTATTTTATATAGTAGAAGGGATTATAACGCACGGCTAAACCAATAAATATAGAAATTATCGGTTAGAAAACTCAGAAACAAAATATAATAAATATAACGGCTATCCCTTTTCAAATCACAGTAAACATCACGAAGTTTATAAAAGATCTAGGTATACTTACCATAGACCTAGTTCGACCAGCAATTGCAAAGAAGGTCTGAAGCAAAAAAGAACAGGTTATGGCGAGAAAGAACAATCGACTGTCGGAAATAACACGAACGAAACAAATGCACACCCGAGGAAAGCTTAATTTCTCTTCTAGATAGTGTATGCTCTTAACTGTTACAAACCATCGGAAAATCGAAATATTTTTACTCAAGACGTAGCAGTACAATATTGATTAAAAAAATTGATTGTTGAAAATCAGCATAAATATACGCTGTAAGGAAAATTTGTTTTCCTTCAGAAATAAAAGAGAGCTTCTAAAAGAGTACACAGTTTGTAAAGAAACATCTTGCCCAATCCTCAGAATTATATGATTGCATATTTAACGCGTGACAAACTATAAAACAAGAGTATAATCGCTTGTCAACTATTGAACCCATAATAATAATTTCATAATAATAATTGTGAAATTATATTAAAAATATAATTATTTTTTTATTATTTTTACGGCTCACTTGCCAATTACGGCAGATATCACAGTTGCAACGTTTACTGACGATACTATAATTCTTGCTGTTCACGAAAATCCAACTACTTTGTTTCATTTTATTCAAGATTATATCACTCTCCTCGAATTGTGGCTTACATTTCGGAAAATATAAATAAACGAAACAAAATCAAAGCACGTCACGTTCATCCATCTTCAGGAACACTGTCCTGTTTCTATCTTCAATGTTCCAATTCTGAGATCCCAGGGCTGTAAACATATGGGTTTTCACCTTGACCAAAGACCTACTTGGACAAAACATGCCAAATCTAAGAGGATACACAGTTGAACCTCAAGTTTAAAAACATGTACTGGCTGATAGGACATAGGCTTCGTAGAAAGTAAATTACTGATTTATAAATCAGTTTTGAAGCCTGTTTGGACTAACGGGCTTGAATTGTGGGGTACAACATGCAACTCCAGTATTGACATACTTGAACGATAACAGACAAAAACATTGTGAAAAATGCTAAACATACCCTGGTACAAAAGCAATAACCTCATATATAATGATCTGAAGTTGCGAACCGTTCGGCAGGAAATCTCTCTGGTCAGCCTACGGTATGAAAATCGTTTTAGATCGGTACCCGAAATATTTGGCGGTCAATTTATTGGATAACACGATCAGTGATTTTTCAACATTGCAAAGGAATAATATTCTTGGTTTGCCTTATCGTTTCAATTAGGTGACTTGTCTGGCTGTACGAAGTGCTCTTCTATTTCAATTCTTTCATTTCGTTGTTATCGTTAAGTCACCAGCCGCTGAGTCTGTGACTGCTTAATGTTAGTTCAAATATAAAGCTTATTTATTTATTATTCAATTATCATGCTGAACACATTGTAAATTTGCTGCGTCGTTATAATAAATAAAATTAAAAAAATTTGTCTGAAAATAAAATTTATAATTTGTTACAATACAAAGAAAAAACATAAATAAATATCATCACATGCAGAGAGGATCCTATTGAATCTTCTCAAAAATTATATACTAATATTCTTCTTACACAGAACATTAAATACAAGTACACACAGAAAGTTAAGTCAGAGAATAGTACCATTGGTGACGCGACACAAAACTAAAAATCATAAGGATTAATAAACAAAAGAAAGGATGAAACACACAGAGAAAGAAGTAAAATGAAAATAAAACTAACATTAACAACGAAGAGTAGTAACTAAAATTGAACAAAGTGAATATATTAATTGATGGATAGTAACACTCATTTGAAGGAGCACCAACACAAATCGCACAAAGTTACCGAGGTCCAACATGTGGAATCTTTTTAGCCTTCTAAAGCCTTCACTATTGTCTACAGGGT
This sequence comes from Lycorma delicatula, assembly GCF_047948215.1. Lineage (NCBI taxonomy): Eukaryota > Metazoa > Arthropoda > Insecta > Hemiptera > Fulgoridae > Lycorma > Lycorma delicatula. The sequence continues at coordinate 60,461,777 of NC_134462.1, forward strand.
TAATGGCTAAATAATTCACGTGGTTGTTTATATTTTGAACCGAATCGCTGTATTTCTCCTCGAACATAGGATAAATCCAGACATTCGTATGTGGCACTATTTCTTACGAACTAAGGCGCTTCTGTTATGCTCCTCAGTAATTTATTTTGGAATCGTTCTATAATCTCGATATTGTTGCTGCCGTTGTACCCCGAAGTTGGATCCCGTATCGGTTTCAGAAGAGTAGTGTACAACAACTGCTTCTTACATAGTGAAAGTTATGATCTCCTGCTCAAAAACCAATACCTTTCCTCAGACTTGATATTCATTTGTTTTCTCTTTTTCCTGATATGGAACTTCCACGCCAGACGACAATGAAGATAAAGACTAAGGTACCGTACATTTTGAGCATGCGGTTTGAAAACAGCATCGAGATGTACCCGTGGACAGTCTCCTCCCCTCATTTCGAATGAGGAGGTTTTGATTAACCTTAATCTTCCATCTGGATAGCCATCCGTTGATCTGATCCAATTCAGAATGTAATTTATTTGAAGCTAAAATTGGGTCAACATCGCTGGCTGTCGATAGCCGTGTCACCGGTAAATGAAGCGAGATTGACATAATACGGTGTCTGAAGGTCCACTGTGAAGAAGGAACGGTTATGTTTTTAAACTTTTTTGTCCATCCATGATTATATTTAGTAAACACGATATATTTTTTTTTTTTTTTGTTATAAAAACATAAATTTTTGATGTTACACCATGAGAAATATTACATATTAATAGAGACTTGATCTATATGTAGATGCGGATGCCTACAAAAATTATTAATTTGAATGTTTAGTTTGTTGTTATATAAATGAATGTATAAGCTACCGCTCTACAACAGTACATACTAACCAAAAATAACATTAGCCTTCATATTTGATGTAAAATCCTACTCAATAATCCCGAATCAGTGCAAATGACATTAGTTCTAACAAAATTACTATAACAATGACGGTTCAAAATAGTTACGATACAGTATCCTTGGATTTTTTTTTGGTTTTCAGTTATTTAACTGGTTTGATACAGCTCTTCAAGATTCCCTATATAGTGCCAGTCGTTTCATTTTGGTATCCCCTTACATCCTACATTCCTAAAACGTTGTTTTACATATTCCAAACGTTACCCACCAGCACATTTTTTCCCATTTACATGTACAATACATCTCCAATATTAAAGCGACTATTCCAGGATGCCTTAATATGTGGCCTATAAGTCAGTCTCTTCTTTTAACTATATTTGTCCAAATGATTTTCTCTTTATCAATTTGCCGCAACACTCATCTGATTTTTAACATTCTCCTGTAGCACCAAATTTAAAAGCTTCTAATCTTTTCTTCTCAAATACACCGATCGTCCAAGTTTCACTTCCACATAAAGCGACACTCCAAACATATACTTTCAAAAATCTTTTCGTGACATTTAAATTAATTTTTTATATAAACAAATTATATTTCTGACTGAAGGCTCGTTTCGCCTGTGCTATTCGGCATTTTATATCGCTCCTGCTTTGTTCATCTTTAGCAATTCTACTCCCCAAATAACAAAATTCTTCTACCTCCATAATCTTTTCTCTTCCTATTTTCACATTCAATCTTCGTTATTTCTACTACATTTCATTACTTTTGTTTTGTTCTTGTTTATTTTCATGCGGTAGTTCTTGCGTAGGATTTCATCCATGCCGTTCATTGTTTCTTCTAAATCCTTTTTACTCTCAGCTAGAATTACTATATCATCAGCAAATCGTAGCATCTTTATCTTTTCACCTTGTACTGTTACTCCGAATCTAAATTCTTCTTTAACATCATTAACTTCCAGTTCTATGTAAAGATTAAAAAATAACGGGGATAGGGAACATCCTTGTCGGACTCCCTTTCTTATTACGGATTCTTTCTTATGTTCTTCAATTATTACTGTTGCCGTTTGGTTCCTGTAAATGTTAGAATTGTTCTTCTATCTCTGTATTTGAATCCTAATTTTTTTAGTGTTGTACATTTTATTCTAGTCTACGTTATCGAATGCCTTTTCTAGGTCTATAAATGCCAAGTATGTTGGTTTGTTTTTCTTTAATCTTCCTTCTGCTATTAATCTGAGGCCTAAAATTGCTTCCCTTACCCTTATACTTTTCCTGAAACCAAATTGGTTTTCTCCTAACACCTCTTCCACTCTCCTCTCAGTTCTTCCGTATAGACAAAAATAAACATTATGTTGAGAAAAAAAATTTCTAGACGAGAAAAAGTAAATTTTTTTTTCTATTTTTTTTTTTTTGTATTCGCCTTGAATCAAGGAAATATAACATCAAATAACAAAAAAATAAATTTTATTTCTTAATTAATAAATAAACTTGTTGATTTGGAAACGTCGTAACAATCATTAAGATATACGTACATTATTAATATGTGAACATAGTTTATAAAAAAAGCAATTAAAGTAACAACAACAAATTGATTTTACTAGAAAAATTTGAAATATTTTCTAACATTATTTCAAAGAGATCTTCTACCCTATGCCGATTACGCCACAAAAATTCACACACATAAGAAACAATCATAGATCTAGCGGTACCATTTTCTTTCTTGTTACGTCGCTTAGCACATGCCCATAAATTTGCAGTATTTTGTGTGTGAGCACCACTCTCTCGTTCTACAAAATTTTCACTATGGTTCCCCGTATACTGTTGGAAAACATAACCTTCTTATAAAGAAATATTATCATAGGCTTTCCACTTATCAGATATAATTGTTGAACCTTTCTCAATGCAATATGTCATGATGCTAAGCAACCTTTCTTTTTTCCTATCTGGCACCGCATACATAAAACACTCACGTGTTTCATGACAGATTCCTCCAAAAAGACAATGACTTGCCAACACACGAGATCTATCATATTTTCGTTTTGAAAAACTAGATTCGTCTATTTCTACTGTCATTCCTGGTCCACTAATTTTTGGGGGATTCATCAATATATCATCAGCACATACTTCACGTAAATAATGTTTCCAATCTGTGATTGCCTCTGATGCCATTCCCAATTCACATTTACAAAATTAAGTAGTTGTATATTCTTCTGACCAGCAGTAAATAAATAAAATAATAGTATCAAATGATAATTGTGTATCCTGTAACCATTTATTATTGCGTAAACCAATTTCTGATCGACAAGTTCGTTTTTTTGCTAAGCCACCTACCACGTCCATTTAAATTCAATGTCATTAGATGTTTGTTTTTACACTTTGAAATCCTATGTAATATATTTTTATCTTGTAAGAATTTTATGGCACTTTCTTTGTTACTAATCGCTCAAGAGATTGAAAGTAACGAGTACGGTCCCATGGTTGATAAGCTACTGAACGTACTTACATCATATAGGATTCACTGTTATTATTTTATGTACCTGAGATTCTAGCAATATGACTAGGTGAAACAGATGAGTTTTCATCACCAAATGAAGTTGTAAACATGTTAGGAATTCAGTTTGAGTTTTGAGAGTAAAATTATAGGAATGTAAAATTATAGTTTTATATTTATAAACCGTATATTGAAAAAATCGGGGGGTGCTTCGCGCCACTCCACCCCCAAACCTCCTGGAAAATCATTATATGTTCTTGATTTTGGAAATAAAAATAATTTTAAAATCAAAAAATTGAAAAAAAATTTTTTAAATTGAAAACAATCATTTTTCCTCGCCAAATCAAGTTGTAAACGTGTAAAGATTCATTCAATATAACCATTTATATTTACTTATTTTATAAATATAATTTAACCAAACTTAACCAACGCTAGCTTCGCTCGCTAACTTTTGACTTATTAACACAGTATTGTTTTGAGTATTTAAATAATAAATTCAGTAATTATTGCAATTATTTTTTCCTGTTTAGCCTCCGGTAATAACCGTCAGGTATTACTTCAGAGGATGATATTTATGAGTGTAAGTGAAGTCTTGTACAGACTCAGGTCGACCATTTCTGAGATTTGTAGTTAATTTAAATTCAGCAACCAGAGAATACAGGTATCCACGATCTAGTATTCAAATCCGTAATAAAGCAACTGCCTTTACTAGGATTTGAACGTTGGAATTCTCGTTTTCGAAATCAGCTGATTTGCGAAGACACCTTCACCACGAGACCAACCCGGTGGGTTAATTATTTATTATTTAAATAATCAAAACATTACTGTTAATTAATCGAGGTTAGCGAACGAAGCGAGCGTAGGTTAAATTTGTTAATTTATACCTATAATTATAAACAATAATGCTTATTGCATTTTTTGTCAAAAATTTTTTTGATAAAGTTTTTTTTAAAAATTGAAAAAAAACTTTTTTTACTTTTTCTCGCGTAAAAATTGTTTTTTTTTCAACATAATAATTATTTTTGAGTGATTTTAAGTTGATTTGGGCAAGAATTTTTAGGTGGCATAAAACGAAAAAGTACCAAATGTTTATATCACTAGACGCTTCTGTTTAAAAAAGCTTTTTATGATGAATAATAAATAAATACTATTTTATTTATTGCAGCCATAAAAATAAATAAACGTTCTTTACAAATGTATATTTCAATATGGATACAAAAAAAGTTTTTTTCATTAATTTAATTATTTTTATTTTCTTATTGTTTATTCTTTCAATAATCTCTACGTCAAAGTAGTTCAGTATTTTTAAATAAATTATTATGTGTCTTACGAAGTTAATAATTTAATTATACTCGTATAATTCATTTTTAAAAAAGGAAATAAAAGATAAACTATGAGATTTAAATAATTTAACAATTTCTTTCATATGAAAAAAAAGAAAAATTATGGAACGCTTTGTCTTACAACTCCGTTGTCTGTATTGGTTTCTTCCGGAATTAAAATCATATTAAAACATTTTTAGATTTGCAGAAAAAAGTCAAAATCGAATAATATTATTTAAAAAGTGAAAAATAATGAAGACAGGAAGTATGATCGATATGCCAGTACAGCTTTGAATTGAAAAATTAAACATACTTTATGTAGTTAATGGATAGTTGTATTTTGTTTCATCTTTAATTTTTTTTATTGTATCAACATTTCTTAATGTTTTTGAAGCCTTTCCGCCCCAAGTTAGTGTAACTGAAAATTAAAAAAATTAATAAAATTAGTAATTAGCGTTAACAAAATTAAAATATGTACACCGGTAATTTTTAAATTTCAGTAACGATAAATTAATTCATAAAATAATATTTATCTAAAAAATAAATAATCTTACTTATCTTTTATTTAAAACACGTTTATACAGATCCGAAGTAATATTTTACTACATAATGGTATTAAACTAGTCAGTAATTTGCTACTCTGAAAAGAGGTTGCCGTAAGTTAACATCTGTAATATTTATTTCAAGTCATTCTAAGTTGTGTAGTATAAGACACGAGATCACGTTTTTCATTAATAAATTATAAAACTGTGCAGAAGTCACGTAACGAAGACCCTCTATGTATAATACCCTGTTTCTACTAGGTAGTTTGAAAGGCTTTCTACTTTTCATTTTTAAATCGTCAATTTATCTAAGTAAATTAAATTATTTTAATATGTAAGTTATAATTCTGTAAACATTAATAAGTTAGCCGGGAAACATCGAAATATTTTTTTAGAATCTTTTTATAATACATACATCTATTGTTAAAATATTTACTTCATCCTCATTACGTTTCCATTAGCTGGTATACAAAGCTTACATAACATCGGAAAGGTGTATTATATCTAGGATTCATTGAATAAAACAATATTTCTTTTCAGAGACGAGGAAAGAACTAAAAATATAAATTAGAGAATAATACACGCTAAAGGGAAATTCTGTGTACCGTAAGTAATAAGGAAATAATATTAAACCGTCTAATAATATAAATTAAATATAATATACGTTTAATAATATTAAACGTGCCGTAAGTAACAGGGAAATTTTCCTACCGTAACCCAATGAAAAATTACTTCTCCAATATCGGTCATTATGTTATAATTACATTACATATATGTATTTATAATGACGATCCGTCGCATATATGTTTTAAATTCAGTCGTCAAACAAATAGAAATGGTTACAAACAGTAGGAAGTGCTCTCTTAAAATTTTAAAAAGGAGAGTAGTAGTAGTTCGAAATGGGATAATAACAACTGGAGGGAAAATTCTCTGCGATTTATTTCATCAATCATACTGAAGATTAGAGCATTCACTACCTACAAGCTGTTTTTATAAATTAAAAAAATATTTGAACTTCAGTTATATCTGCTAATAATTTTTTTTTTAAAGTTAATCATTTTAAAATAACAATGATATATATATAAATTGCTATATGAATTAAAACCATATGAAATAGAAAATCAATTAAAAGAAAAGTTTTATATTTAGGCAACGCAGAAAATTTCTTTCAAGTAATATTGCATTTAAAATTTAGTTTTTCATTTCTATTATTCAGAAAAAAATAGAAAATCATTAAGAAAAAAAACAGAAAATATTTTTATAATATCGTCTTTTATAAACAAGTATTTTTTTAATAATATTTTAAGGAAAAATACAATATTTATGTACAAGATGTATTTTTTAATTATTCTAAGTGAATAAAATAAAAAATTAACCTATATTATAATTTAATAACAAAAAATGTAGTTTAATATAATCAAATAACTAAATAAAAGTATAAAAATGTAACATAAATTTAGATTAATTTAAAATTTTATTGAATAAAAAAAAAGATAACAAAAAGAAAGTAATTATAAATAATTTTTGTAATATATCTCTTTATATAATATAGATCTTTTTTAACAAAGAATCATTGTTAGTTAAATATGAAAGAATTAGAAGTAATAATACACAGAATTAATGTTATAACCTTTACACAAAGAAAATACACCTTTAATATTCATGTATTTCTTTACGTAAATTATATTTAAATAATCTTTTTAAGTTAATTAAAAATCTACAAAAACAACTTTTCGCGATGTTCTTATTCGACGTTAATAATGTTTTTAATTTATGCTCAAATACTTAGCATAGTATGCTAAGTATTATTTCATTTAACCGTAATCTTGTTTAAAAAATAAAAAAAGGATTTCGCTTTTTTAACCTACACTATAAAAGTTTCAATAAATATTTATTTTTATATTTTATAAATAGTGTATTAAAAAATTAGGAGTAACTATTATTAAGTGTAATTAAAAAATAAAAGAGTATTAAATATTATAATTACCCCTCTATTCCCAAACAAAAATAAACGCTAGTAAACATCTCGGCGTAACTAATAAAATCACTATCAAACGTACGATTTGTAGTAGTAAAAATTTTATTTAAAAATATATTACGAGATTAAGTCAAGTTTAAAGTTTTAAGAAATATTTCTCACCTACAAAAGGAACAAGATTATAATTAAGAAAAGGAAATCGTAAAACAATCTAAATACATTATAGTATTACCGAGTTCATCTTGACACCATTGACTGGAAATGCAGATGACCGGCTGAAAGGGGGATCTGAAATATCAGTGCTGCCACTATGTGTTTTCCGTTGATCGCATTAATAGCGATTATAATTTTAAAAATCCTAAAACTTCCAGAAAAGCTGGCTGGACCTTTGGACGCCAAGAAAAATAAATACGAGTATAGTTTATGTCGTGTTACCTAACTGATAAAAATTTGACCTTTAATAAGTTTTTAAAAATTTGGAAAGAAAATTAAATTAACAATAATTCGTAAATAACAATTTTTTAATCTAGACTTATACTGGGGCTGATTGTTTTTGAATACTATATAAAAATTATTTATATATTTACCACGCTGATGTATTAGAATTACCTATTTACAAAACTATATAGTTATATATACAAATTACATACTATTAATTACAGCAGACTATTTTAGGGTTTCCGATCTAACGAAACCAAAAGTAACAGCTTATACTACAAGAACCAGTTAAAATAATTTACTCATAAAGTTTTGATGTAGTTATTCAAGTTCAATATGTGCACCTTTTGTAGCTTGGTAGACATCTAGACCAGAATCTAACTCTTCTCAAGTGTTTATGAACATCTGCAACGTTATTAGACCATCAGCTTCAACAATTCTTTGTTTTGAATCGTCCAAATTTCGAATTTTTCTTTGTTACACACAACTTTTAATAAATCCTCAAATAAAAAGGTTCAAAGGAATAATATCTGGAGATGTAGGTGGCCATGGAGTCAGACCTTCACATTCGATCCAACATCCGGGGGAAAGTGTTGTTTAAGAACATGGTAACACCTCCATGAAAGTGTGTTAAAACACCATTTTGTTGGAAACTGAGAAGCCTGCAAGAATTTAAGAAACAAAACAGAAAAGGTTCTAAAGCATGTCAAAGTATATGTGTTCTGTCACAGTGGGCTCCATGAAAAAAACCCCATTTTTGTGTAGTCCTAACCAGACACTGACATTCGGTGTGTCCCTCTCATTTCAATTAATAAATGGGGGTTTTCAGTATCTCAAATTTGGCAACTTTTTCTGTTAACATTCCCGCACGTATAAAAAATTACCTCATAACTAAATAATAACGTATCAACATAATTAGAATTATTTTCAACACGGTGCATCACCTCTGGAGCAAACTGATATCGTAGGTGGCAATCGTTTGGTTAAATGTGTTGAAAGGGTTATAACTTGTATGCTCTCAATCAGAACCCCTTATTAAAAATGTGAACAGTGGAACGAGGAATTTTCAGTTCGTAATTAGCCCGCCTAATTGACTTTCCAGGACTAGCAGTGAATAAATCGCGTACACGATAAACAGTCTCGTCGCTAACTGAAAGATTTGGATCATTTCCAGTTTGTAAAACCAAGCTTCCAGGCTCTCTTAAAGTCGTACCTCGCTGATGAATAGAATTGGATGTAGGAGGATCGATATTTTATTCGGTTCGTACACGCCGTTGAACACGCGTAACTCGTTTGAAACTCCGCTAACCAAAGTACGCACTGAACCTTCTGTTGTAGGGTCAAAATGTCCACATTTCGACTGACTAATACTGACTAAAATTGCATTATAAGTCGGCTTGCTTACCCATGCATATTCCGCTGACGTTGAAAATATTCAGAACAAATCTTGAAAATATTTCCTGTCGACTGAGCCTACGTTTAACAGATTATAACGACTGGTTTTCTAAATATAGGCCGTTACTTTTGGATACCTTTAGCCCGGATACTCTGTATTAAATTACCGTATTTAAACTTATAATTTCTCAATTTCAAAAGAATCTATTTACTAAAAAAGTATACATACAATCCATATCAATACATACACTTTAAATATAACTTCGAATAAGATTTAGTTAGTTCTATCATTTCAAAAAGCTCAAAACTGTATGAATATAATAATTTACATTATAAAAATGTTAAAATTTATTAATTATAAATAATTTCCACTTAGCAAATATTTTTATTATTACGACCGAGCGCTTTCAGATATTAATCCATCATCAGCAACATTTATGTGTTATGCATTATAATTATTTCTTTCAAAAATTAATGTATTAAATTAATTTTGAATTTTAAAAACAAAAATTATAAATACAAAAATTGTTCGTCAAAAAGTAAAAATAATGTCGACGTTGTCTGTCATGTCAATATGAAGACCTCAATTGTTATCAAGCACTCAATTTATAATAATTGAGAGCTTCATACTGACATGACGGACAACGTCGACATTATTTTTACTTGTTGACGATCAATTGTTGTATTTATAATTTTTGTTTTTATAATTTAAAATTCATTTAATATATTAATTTGTGAAGGAAATAATTATAATGGATAACACATAAATTTCCTGATGATGGATTAATATCCGAAAGCGCTCGGACATAATAGTAAAAATAGCTGGTAAGTGGAAATTATTATATAATTAATTTTTGTCAATACCAACAGGCCATGATTAATACTTAAACTAATTTTAAATTTATTGCTTACTTTTTTATACTTTAAAATAACTGCATTTGCTTTTTAAGTGCAGCTAAATTGAAAACAGTTTTTCCCCGCATGTCACCATTGCCTTTTTTGGCAGGAAATTTTATTGGATGTTATAGTTATGTATCATTGTTATTTATCTTCAGTAAGTAACAGATACAAAAATGTAATTTAATAAAATATAAATACTGAACTGTACAGAAAAGTAAATAAATGTTTCGCTTACTTGGGAATATTCTGCGGCAACCTTTATTCAGGAGGCCAGAATTTCATTCTATGTCAGCATAGATATTCGAATAAGTATGAGTCCGGTAACTGAGGTGCTCAACTCGATTTCTCCACTTCGTGGACGCCTATATCAAATAAACATTTTATCTGTTAGCGTCGACCAAGGGATTAAGTAAATTCCGAAAACGGTTAACTATGAAATGATCGTCTAAATGACCTCTTCTATATGATTTTCACAAATAGGAAAATTTGGTTTGATTATTTTTTTAATACAAGATAAATTGTAAATAAAAAACAATAGTAATATCTGTGCTTAGCCTAATAATCGTATTTAGAAATACCATGTTGATTTATTATTTCAATGAAGACTAATTTCAAAGAAATAACCATTAGAACTATGAATGACAAATTTTTATTTTTCACTGTTTATTCATTGTGTACGAGTAGTTAAGCATTTCTATTACGTTCTAATGGTGTTAGAATCGAAATGTTGAAGAAATTAGAAAAAATTAGGGAAAATATGAGAGAAGAGGCATAAGAGAAAAGATCCAAAACCCTTGTAATGACATTACATAAGATTTTCTTTCACCAAACGTGAATCTATGCCAAAAATTATCTTCATTACATTAAACAATTCTACATTAATATTTCAAAGAAGACGCAATAGGAACGTTTTTAGTATTCTAACGTAATCTTTCATTCCTTCACTTTTAGTTCTCCACCAGAAAACAAACACAATCGCACGGGTTTGGTACACAATTACATATTTCTGTTATTCCTCGATTTTTAGAACATTTACGGTTTTTCGATGGATTTCTTTTATAATATAATAGGAAAAAATTATTTGTTCGGAAGTCATGTATTTATAAGTCTTTTGATTTCTGTGAATCTAGGTCAAAACAAAAATATGATGAAAAATTTACAGTTACTAAATTAGCTTAGAGCCGGCTAAATTATTAACTGTATATCATTAAAAGGGTTGTTCGAGGTCAGGACAAAACCTAAAATAGACCCCAAACCGCCTTATAATGCAGCACATCTCAATTACAAGAGTTTTTTAAAAGTATAGAAAATGGTATGGATTTTATCCTTGATATTATATCCTTGAGAAAGGAAAAGGGTCACAGAAGTTATTACAATATTTATTAATAAAAAATCACTTTCATAGGTAATTACAATCAATTTACTATGTTTTAAAAGCAAATATTAACAAAATATTACATTTCTTTGGGACTATATGCTCCCAGAACACTTTTTTCAAAATTTTAATTTCTCTACATTAGGATCGATTTGAGTTACATAAGAAATTTCTTTAATAAAGTGATCAAGCAGTGTACTTAACTTATTCTATGTTTGTTTAATATGATATTTTCATCAAATTATAATGGAAAACTTCAATCAAAGATACACGAATACATGAAATTATTCAGGGTAAATTTGGGTGATACACAAAAACCGCTTTTTGCTCATCACCTTAACAAGATACATACACACAGATTACAACTTAGAAATTTTACATAAAGCATAAAAAAGTCACGAACTGAATTCATTTGAGCAGTACTAATTAACAAAAAAATTTGACAAAAACTATCAAAGGACAAACATAAAAACGATCCAATAGAACACAAACTGAAAAAAAGGTTTTGTTTCAGAACGGAGGCCATCAACAGCATTAAATTCACTATCCAAAAAAAAACTTAATCTTTTGAAAACATATTTACATATACAGTTTATTCATTTTTTTTTTTTTTATAACATTTAGAAAAATTCGTTTTATCAATATTTATCATTTTAGTTTTATATACTACAGAAGTTATTAATTTATACTACGATAATAATAATAAAAAAAATTTAAGCTTATAACAACTTAAATTTAAATTAAAATATAAAAATACACACACATAAAAATTAGTCATAAACTAAAGCTATTTAGTCATTTGAAAAGCTACAGGGAATTACTTCAAAAGTAATAAACTACCAGTGTACGCTGGTTAATTATAAATGTATAATTGTTTTATTTTTTAAATATTAGAATATTTTTTTTTTTAAATGAACTAACAATATTCAATATATTTTTATTAAATTGAAAATTTGGATCTCTCAATGTTGTTTAAACCCAAAATAAATTCTAAGAAATAAGAATAATTTAACAATAAAAACTAATTAAAAAAAAAATGTTATAAAAATTTATCAGTTTAGATTAAAATCATAAGATCAATGTTGTTTCAATTAATTAATTTATAAATTATATATACGTATTATAGTATTTATAAAAAAATTAAAAGTTTTTTATTTAAATAAAATGAATCAAGTAAAAATTAAAAAAAACTTATGCTTAACATTAAAAACATAAATAAAATAAAAACAATCATATAAATATTTCATTATGAAAAAATATAATTTAATAATAATAATAGATAAAATAAACTTTACAGTTATTAAAACATATTGAAGTAAATATTTTTTTAATGTGACTTTTTTTTACAGAAGGAAAAAATTATGTTTTTTTTTATAAATATATGCTTAAAATATTAACAATAAAAGCTAATTTTGTAAAAAAATTCTCTCTTAATAAAATTTAAAAAAAAACGCTGGTTGCAGTTTACCTTTGGATGAGTGACTGTATTTTTTTATCGGTATATAGTAGCTAATGACGATATTTGTCAATGCTATTATCAAATAAATGTATAAAAAATTAGATATAAGTAAGGTAATAAGTGAAAAGAAAAATATGTTATCAGTATTTCATCGATAGATTACACATAAAATATATATAATATTTTTAAATAGACTTTGAACACTTATGAGTATTTAAATTCAGAGAGGTAATAAAAAAATAAATTACATTAAAAGATGAAAAAGAACGATGTACAGAATTATACGTAGATACTTCTTTGAAAAGTATACTCCATGAGTTTCATTTATAATGGATGAAATAATGAAATATGATATTTTACTTAAGATTAAATAATAAGTTATTATTTTACCTAACATTAATCTAAAAAATTAAAATAAAATATAAAATGGGGTGGGTTTTTTAAATGATTATAGAGGGTTGGTTACAGGTCCCCCGGTTGAGGTGGGCGTCACAATGTACGTGCTGTCGATCAGCTCCCTCTCAGAAGTTCAAATGGTACATTTTCGAAAAACTGTTGTTATTAAATATATATTTTTTTTAATTAAAAAAACTTTCCGATGTTTAGATCTGTGGCTCCTCCTAATTACTGTACTTCAGATATATATATACTTATATATATCTATATCTATATATTTATTAAGCATGTTTTGATGTCTTATGTACTACTACCGTTTACTACTGCTACTTTTACATAAACTGTCATCACTACGACTATTACTACTGCGACTGTTACCTAACTACAAATACTATTTACTATTTATCTATATATTTATTCACTACCTGGGGTCCAATTGCTGCTCGCTATAATTCAGCGGAGCATTTCTGCTTCTATTGATTTATTTCAGGTCCCCCTGTCGAAGTTGGAGTTACGATGTACGTCTTATCCATCAGTTCTCTCAGTGAAGTCAAAATGGTACACATCCAATCCTCTTGTGAAGTCACTATCTACTACTTATTAATTAGTATCAGTATAAATCGCTCTATCTCTATTACCTATTTCTATCACTCTATTACCTATTTATCTATTTACCTATCTATCTATCTATCTATCTTATCATTAATATATTTAAGTACATAATAATATATAATTCATCGCCTTCTTCTGGGCCTCTTTTTGAAAACAGCGTGCTCGCTCAACACGAACACAAGGAGCTACTAATTTTATACATATATATATATATATATATATATATATATATATATATGTTTTTTTTAATCTTTTTTTATATCTTCCGTTTTACAGGCCAAATAATTTATATTCATTTATACACGCTACAGCAATAATTTTTAAAAAATGATCGATATCAGTTACAGAAAAAAAAAATTAAGACCGATTCCTTGTAGATATATGTATTAACACGATAAAAAATAAAATACGAGTATATATTAAAAAATAGATAATTTTACAGAAACTGTAAGAATTATTTATTTTTTTATATATGAATTTTTAAAAACATAAAAAAATCAGACACAATTATATTTTAAAAATAATATTTCAGCAATATTTATTTTTTAATCAATCATCTATAATTATTAAATTATAATAAATTTAACTTTCATATTTTCTATTTTATGTAGATGAACATTTTGTGCTAGATTTTTACAAGTCATTATCAGTAAATAAGTTACAGTTTTGGAGCTATAAACAAATGTATTTGAAAAAAATTGAGAATTATTAATTGCAACCTATGTTCTAATTTTAAAAAAGACAGCACAAAAAAATTATCTACTTAAAATGATAGTAAACCCTACTAAAGGAAATTTATATTTATTACAATTTAATCATTAAAGCTGTTCAATAAATGGAAAACCTAAATAATTCGTAAATAGTTTATAAAAAAACGATAAACTTTCTGTTTTATTAAACTTTCGTCTAAAATAATGTTTTTCTTCTACTATTACAGCATTATAGACCGGAATCGGTTTAGTGTTTAAAAAGCTGATATAATACAGAGATAATAATTCGGATATATTGCTACATAATTTTTTTTTATTCACTTTCTCACAAGGAAGAGACATAAAAAAAAATATAAATACTGCATGACTTTTTTCCGGTTAGAATCGTTAGTAAGGACATCCAGATTCAAATCCTGTTTTTCCTCCGCTACCTTAATCCCGTATGTAAACATTACGTCACGCTTAACAAACAGTATTACACGATCAGACGATTTATGGAAACATACATTCTAATTATAAGGACAATTTTTTTTTAATGAGTTTGTACTAAATTACGTTGGAAAAGTAGAAATAATATTTTTTTTAAGTGTAGACGGTTTTTTTTTTAATGTTGGAGTAATATGATGAAGAAAGGTGATAGTCTAGACTTGCAAGATCGCTTGTGATTACGCGTTTAAAATAATACTGATTTATTGTTTTTAATCATTATATATTTTAGCTTAAAACATTAAATAAATATAGGAAATTATATAATAAAAATAAAACATTATATATTTACAGTATTATAAGCCTTAAGTATGATTTAACAGATTTTAGAACAAAATTTTACAATTATTTATTTTTTTTATTACATCGTAAATAATTTTATTTTGACATAACCACAACTACCTGCTAAAAACTTACAGGAATAAAATTAGAATGTATAATACTGTAAAATGAATACGTTTGGATACAACAATACATTATCATTATTATTATTATTATTATTAAAATATAATATAATAATAAATTTACTAACTTAATATAATATATGTGGAATAGTTTTCTCAAAAATAAATAAAACCTTGTATTTTATAAATCTAGACGAAGTTGTTTATAATTATTATTTTTTTATAATTTTTCAAAAAATAAATAAATAGGACAAATCTTTCTTTTTCTTTATATGCTTCAATATTATTATGATATTACGAAAAAAATGATTATTCATTTTTTTCTGTAGTTGTAATGTTTTTTTTACTATATGAACAATTTATATTATTTAAATTTAAAAATAATGAGAGTGGTTTTCCATTACTTGAGCTGATTTAATTGCGTAAATTATACTTGTAATGATTACTATCCAATATGAATTATTATTTTTACTAAAAAAACAACAGATCATTCTGCATGATTTAAACATCCTCAGCACTAGTATTTAGCATTATCATTCAGTTCTAGTTCTGAAAAAAGTTACAAACAAACCTTCAAAAAAAAAAAAAAGATTTGTGTCATTTTAATTATATTTACGTTGACGTTATTATATTTTCACTTCGAGAAACTTTATACGTTAGAAAAAAAATATTGCTTGAATATTAAACTTAATTATTTTACGCTTTTTTTCGGTATGCAAAATTATTATTCTTTAATTAATTTTTATAATATATTACGTTATGATTGGTTTTGCTTTTTAACGCTTCTTAGAAAATTAGTATTTTATTCGTTTACGACAATTTGAAAAAAAAATTAATAAGTAAAAATAAAACTAATCATAACCGTAGAATTACTTCCTTTTTTTAAATTGTAATAAATTTTTATATTTTACTTTTATTAGAAATCAAAATATATAAATATATATGTATATATATCTACACGGTTATCGATGATCAACACATAAAAGTATATATATATTAATAATAATATTATATACGAATAGCTTAACGATATTTATGCTGATATTCTAAACCTTCAGTTACACTTCAAATTCTATTTATTGCACACTTCGATACAGCAGCAAGGCACTTCACTTAAAATCAACACAGCTGAAGCACTAATAAAGAGTCTGATTATAATAATTATTTTTTTTATTAATTCGTTAATTTATAATTTATTAAAATAGGGATGTAAGTAATAATAACAATAATTAATACTTTGATTAATAGGTTAAATAAAATTAAAAATATACACTAATATTTTTATTTTTATTGCCCATTAAAAGTAACTTAAATTAATAATATAAAAACAAGAATAAAAGATGCATCAAAACATATAATTTTTTTTAAAAATTATTTATCGTTTCAATTAATATATTTAGAAGTTTTTAATAATTAAAATTCATAGCTACAACATCAACCGATAAAAAGTTATGGTGAATTTGAAATCGTTACAATTCTTTTTTAAATTATTTTCCAAATTATTTGAGATTAACAGAAATACAGACATAAATTAAAAGTAAATTAGAACACGTAAAAAATTATCATCCAAAGTTTTGATGCAATTAAATCGCTTATTTTTTGAATGTAATTCCTAAACGAGAGAAAAAAATTAAAAATTGAAGTAAATCCATTTAAAATATATAAACTTTACTTGAATATCCTACAAATGAAATTATCTAATTCGAATTGAAATTTTTGTCTACTTTGATAAAAATTTATGTTTATTTATACACTGTTAAAATGAACAACGGTTATACATCGTTCCAATTTCTTTGTATTTCATTTTTTTGGGTATATTAATTTTCGCGTTTACCGCCGAAAAAACTTCAATTAATTATTTTCTTCTTCTATGATAATAATTTACCTAAAATTTTAATTACAGATAAATGTATTAATTTATTATCGGCAGTTTTTTAGGTTACAATTTAAATTATTAGTTATTATTATTTTTACTTATGATGATTTCTTAGTGAAACCTATCAAATTAATATTTTTTCTTTAAGTAAAGATGATAATAAAGAAAATAAGAAAGAAAAAAATTGTACCCGACATTATAAAACTATCATTAGCTTAGTTAAAATAAACATATATAACAAAAAAGATTGACTTAATATTGTTTAAATTACACAGTGCACAGATCATCACATGCAATCAAGATAACAGTAGTAACAGTCTAGGAATAGTAGTTGTGCGTGCGCAAATTATTTAAGATAATTTTAGATTATTATTATTATTATAAATTCCAGTTAATTACTGCTCCTTTGTCGTACTACATATGTTTTCAGAACATCTTTGTGAAACAATTCCGAAGTAAAATTTAAACGAATAAACAAACAACAAGCAACTTGAAATATTACAACCATTCTTACTTAAGTTTCTGTTTGTATACAATCGGTTTTGATACTCGTCACCGGGAATATCTTGATAAGTATCATTATTAAGTAAGGTTTTTATATATTCGTACTCTATATATATTTTTAGCTAAAAAGTATTACAATTACTGAAACATTTACTTCTAGTTGCAAACACAGAAAACAACAATGAAGTATCGATATATTTTATTATATTCTTTAAATATCGTAAAGTCAAAATTATTTGATAACTATCCTCTTTGAATAGATTTTCTAAATCATTTAACAAAAAATTATACCCCGATTATTAGAATCTAGGTCAGAATATTCATATTCAGTCAAAATCTTAAAAGGTATGAATAACATTCATACGAACTAGATTTACAAACATATATTCATATTAATTGACGATAATAAAATCGGTAGTAATGATAATTAATGAATAATATTCGTAATAGTATAATCCAGACCATTCCAATCGAATTAACTACCAAGATATTTGATAAATGTTTTATTAAATCATATCAGAATCGTTGTTTTGAAAAAATTATCTCTGAAAGAATAAAATGAAATTCAAAATACTTAGAACATGATAAAATAATACGATAACGAGAAAGTATAGAAAGCGATACCGCGTAGCTTTGTTTTCAAAAATTATGTTGAGGTTGGTTGCTTTAAAATATTAACCTTTTTTTTAAGTAACTTTAATTTTAATTAAAGGAATAATCTTAATTATTAGTCCGAACTTCTTGGGTACTAATTTTCCCTCTTATTATAAAACATTATCTTGAAATACAATTAGGTTATATAAGATAGATAAAACAACATAAGAAAATGAATATAAAACGAAGTATTTATATTAAACAATGATATCGGTGTCTTTAATTTTAAATATTTACAGTTATTTTTTATTAAATAAGATTTACATCAGAATATAAATAATAAAAGTATAACATTTAAAAGCAGAAAAATAGTATATTTAAACGTGTTTATTTATTTATGTAAATTTAGTTAAAAAAAGAAAAATAATCATTTAACTATCTATGTTAATTACTTTTTACAAAAAAAAAAGTACAATTACTCGAAAACCTAAAAATCTCTTCCAACAAATATCCGCTAAATTCAAGAAGAGGCCCATTTAGAGGAATTCACTATAAAATAATATATACATACATACATATATATATATATTTATATATTTGATATATACATATATAGCAAGATGCACGCGGCGCGCATGCACTGCTTATTTAACACAACTAGGGGTTCATTTAATTATATAAAATAGTATGTTAATAATTAAGTTTAGATAAATATATACATGCATATATTGTGTAATTTTCGTCAGTTACACATTACTGCGTACAGCAAATGGACCCCAAGTTAAACGCATATTTAAAGTCACTGTTATCTGAAACCACTAATTTTACAATCGATGTCTTTATAATTTTTTTTTCTGTTACGTTAGTAGAGCCCTTGAGGCACTGCAGTTATTATTTTTTTTACGTATTATTTATTTATTTTTATTATTTTTTTTTTTTGGAAGTACAGTACCGTAGCAAGAATGACAAATATATATCTCCAGAGCATGGAGCCCGTAATAATTTCAGTTGTTATGCTGTTACCTTCAGACAAAAAAAAATTAATAATATCAAATCTGCTTGCTGAGACGAGAATTTGATTTGATTTTGTAGGCTATTTTTATTTTATTTTTATTTTTTTGGACTGATCTAGTTTTGTTTGTATATATAAATATATATATATATATTTTTCGTGTTGTAAAAATTTAGCAGCAAGCTCTCTAGATGCCGATTTACTGTTACAGCAATTATTGAATACGCTATTATTATTATATTTATTATTATTATTATTTTATCTTTACATACAACATTATAATTTCATTATTAGATTATAAGATGGATTGTTTACTATTTTATTTTTACAGATTTTACGATTTATTATAAGTGTTTAATTATTATATAATTTCAGATTCCAGATACGCAGCAGAAGGAGACTAATTTAATTTAAACATTAAAATCAATTAGAATTATATATATATATATATATATATATATATATATATATATATATTTACATAATCTAGATTAAGTATTTTTATTAAATATTTATTATATAAAAATATACATATATTAATCGAACAGCAATCTTTTCTATAATACATTAAAATAAAACTTACCGTAATTTATTACATTTTGTTTTAATTATAAACTAATAAGTAATTTTAAAATATGTTTATAAAAATTACAATCTGTTAATATATATATTTTTTTTTTTTAATTTAAAAAAAATATTGGTTTTAAAAGGACATTCTCATGTATACCTTCTATAAAAATTGCGTGCGAACTGAATGTGTTGGGACACATGATCCATAAATTGAACAAGTTATAGAATCCAATGATAATAGTACTTCTGACGTAATTAGTTTATTACGTTTACTGTTATAATCATTACTGTTTGTTTTCGTGAGGGGGATCATTTATTTAATCATGGTTTTGTCAAGAGAAACCGATAGTAAACTTTTGTTCTAGAGCCGTAATAAATCAGATATTCCACAAATCGATTAAGTGATAAATGAATGAGTAATATTTTAAACTATTCAAAATTAAAGAATAGTTTATAAAATTTAACTTATATTTTGTGAATAGACCGTTTTAATCTCAATTTTAACAGCTCTGTTTTTTGTTTTTTTTTTTGTTTTTTTTACATTAATGAAATTTTTTAACTAGCTAACGAGAATAAGTCGATTGAAATGTAATAACTATAAAAAAAATCATATAAATCGCATGAGTAGTTCGTTCCGTTCATCTTTTAAATAACGCAACAGATAAATATCTGTTGCGTTCTTTAAAAGAAGTTCCGAGAAACTTTCATTTAATAACAATAGAACATAGATAATTATAAAGATATAGATATAAATTTTAATTTTGATCCGCTTATTATATAAAGGACAAAAACTTATATATAGCCTAAAATTTTTTCACATCCTAAAAATTTATAAAAAGTCATACGCGTGACTTTTTAAAATACTATTTTATATTTTACTGTAAATTTCAAAACTATTCTTTTGACATACTTTAATATAAACCTCATCACCACCAGTTACAACTCAAACAAAACAAGTCTGTTCACAAAAGTAAAGAAAAATATAAATTTTATAAAAACCTGTAATAAAAGATATATTTTTAATTTAAATATTTAATGATGAAAATTCAATTGAGGGTGTAAATTTCAAAAATGTTTAATAACATTTGCAACTACTTTTTGTAGATCAAAAGATTTTACTCGAAATCGAACAAATTATTCTTAGTAATACAGGATACATGTATTAAAAGTAAACGAAGATTTAATATTTAAGTTTTTGCCTAATATAAGTAATTAAATCGCATTTATTATATAAAAAACCGGTTTTACACAGAATTTATTACCTCTTGATGAGATAAAGAAAAGGACAGAACTTATTTTTATCAATGAAGGATTCATAGAATAGAGTTAACCTTGAAATGTCTACCGAATCGAAAATTATTACTGCTGTTTTTTTTCCTTAAGACAATTCAAATTTCCTGTAAAACGATTTAAATAAAATCAGAGTTTTTTAATAATTAAGATGAAAAACGTTAAAAGAACATTCAATGTAGCCTTCATAATAGTTTTTTTTTAATATTTAAACATAAAGCGTTCAACTTAAGGATATCTTTTATATACAAATATAAATTATGATGAAATATAAAATATATTAATGAAATAATTTTTTATAAAACCGTAAGAATAACGTTTTACGGGTATAATTTATAATTTTTAATTCAATAGTAGTATTACAGATTAATTTAAAAATCTAAAAAACGACACGAGTTAACAAATATCTGAACAGAAAATTATAATAAAGTTTGCTGTTGGATTTCAAGTTAATTAATTTATTTATTTATTTATTAAGCAGGTTAGGTCTGTTGATTGACCTAAGATTGGGTTTCAGGGCCACCAGTGGAAGTCGGTGTCACGATGTATGTCCTCAGTATAAGCTCCGTATCCGAAGTTCTGATGGTACTTACCTTGATTAAGTACACAACATGCTACCACAATTCGATACTTGAAATGTTGTGCTCTCGTTGTTGAATTGAACGTCCTGTTGCTATGCAAATTCCCCGCCCCCATAGGCGGACACACTCTGCCAGCTTTCGACGTTATTATTATTGATACCATTAATATATTTCACTTAATTATATCATTTATTATTATTATTATTATCATTATTATTTCTATTATTTTAAAAGCAAATCTAAATATTATTAAATTTACCCTTAAAACTTATTAAAATCTATTAAAATATAAAACACTTATTACAAATTTAATTTTCTATTTATTTTAAGCAACATTTTTACAAATTTTATTTTATTTTTATTTTGAATATCAACATACTAAAGATATCCTCATAAAAATAACTGTACAACATATATTACATCAGAAACATAAAATTTATAAAATATTAAGCTTTAATACGCCCAAGAAAAATACAACTTTAACTAAGTAAAATATAATCAATTAAACATTTAAAAACAAGTTAAAAAACTAAATAAAATCTCTTATTTTGATGTTAAAACTGTCCACATAAAAAAAAGCACAGCATAAATAACCATGTAAAAGTAGAAATTATATTTAAATCTCTTAAATGAAGTTTTAATTTTATTCATCATGATTAAATGACACATTTTCATAACTATAACATACAAAAAACGCTTCTTATATTAATTAATAAATAACTTTATTTACTGATTTCTTAATATCTGACTGATATTTTAATCTTAAAAAAGTCAAATATGATCACAGAAGACGGCATAGAATTCCCAATAATTAATATTTTCCGTTATTACATATCGAAATTAATAATCATATTATCAAAAATTTTATTTTTCTGTTTCTTAATAAATTACATAATTTTACTTTTCTGATTAGTTACTTTTATCCTCCACATTAATATTTGTAGAAAAATTAATTCGAATATTTCCGGAACGCCAAGAATCATCAGTATTACACGCGGATGATACCGTATTACAAGATACATAATTAAATACTTTTATCTGTTATTCTAACTTTCTAACTGACAAAAGGCTATATGTTTAGTATAACGTACATTAATTTTTAGTTTTTAATTATTTTTGATAATGTTTCTCAAAAATGGAGATCTTAAGATTTTACAGATTTTAATTCTTCTCAATTTATAGCTACTAAATTCTCATTAGTATATTTTAACTTAAAATTTTTTTAAGTTATTACAAAGCATTAGAGGGTATTTTATTCTTCCGGAGTAATAAAAACAACATTTTTTCATGTTACCCAGACGGATTATTAGAAATTCACCGAAAGTTGTTTGCCTTTCATTCGGATGTTCTGGTCTCGAGTACCGGTCAGGCATGGCATTTTTTCAAACGCTTAAAAAAAACACTCCATTCTCTTTACGATAGCCGTTACAAGGTACCGGCAAAAATTAAACAGAATACAGAAAAGTTAACTGCTGTTGTTTTTTCTCTCCTTTAAGTATATTATAGATATTCAACACAATCATTCATTTTTGCATAGTAATATATTATAGATAATAACAATAGAAGGTTATTACAACAAGAAATTATAGTAATATGGAAAAAATCACTTAAAATTTTCTTAATATTTACTAAAAGCTAAGAACTTGATTTCATCTTTATATTTGTTAGTTCAAAATACCAGTTTAGGTGATCAAAATGCTATTCCGGAAAACTATTTCATGAATTCCCTGCTTTTCTTTTGTTTAAAGTATTTTCAGAACGATACACAGTCAGCAGCAGACCATTCATATACTTCATCCCTATGCATTAACTATTATTTGAAACTCGATGGCTTCTGAACAAATGAGCTGTCATGTTAGATAATAAATGAAATATAATCGATTTCGATCAACAAAGTTGAGGATTAATTAAATATTGTAATTATTCAATGTATTCATTTACTTTCTGTTGTCATAATTATTCATCATGTTATGCCAAATAATTTTAATTTTTCTACGACTAAGTATCAGTTTTTCAATCAAAGTTATTATTATAATGTGAAACTTAAGTAACGAAAAACGAAAAATATTTGTAAAAAGAAAATTCATAAAATATATATAGTTTTTTTTACGAAAATGACTTAATTACGACAAAAATTAATAAGTAAAGTTAAATAAAATTCCCATCAGATATGGATGATATTTTCAAACACATTAAAATTAAAACATTAGTTTAAATTATGATATTTTTTTAACCCATCATCTAAAAACAAAACCCCCAAAAATTAATATCAAAATATAATATTAAAATTAATAATTAATATATATATTGTTTTTTTAATTTTCAAATAATACATTTTTCAATTATTTAAAAATAATGACGATAATAATAATAATATAAACCCACTAAAGCATCCCAGTCCTGTCTGTACTAATCTGTTTTATTAATTTTGCAGCTCGTATCCCATCATTTTCTGTGTAAAGGAACCATACAGCGTTCCAGGAATGTACCACTGCATGTTTTGAAACTGTGACTGAAACTTAGTTTATAATAAAAATTCTAATTTTAAAATCCGGGTTAAAAAATTAAAACACTGAATTTTTAATAAAGAAATTCTAAATACATGTTCGTTGGAACCTCAATGCTTTGTGTATAGTACGTATAAAAAAAAAATATAAATTATAATTAAATCAAAATACTTATCGAGTAAGTTAGGAAACTATTTTGTTTAAAAACGATTATTCGGTGACGTATAAATTAAAAAATTAATTATATTATAATGCGTTTAAGATTTTTTTTATCTGAACCACAATTTTAAACGATACCAGTTGTAAAATTAAAAACATAAAACTGCATCTACCGATTTATTATTCATTAAACATTACAGAGAATATGTTAACAATAGAAATATAACATTAAAAAAAAAACTTTAAATAATTTTTCTTCTAAACCCCCCCCCCACCATTAATATTATTAAAAAAATAAATTAAATAAAAAAATAAAAATGAATAGCCTATTTAAATTTATATTAGTCATACACTCCCGTAATTCAAAAATGTAAAATATATTACAACAGCCAGTCATCATTTATTACATCAACAAGTTAATTTGTTTATTTTTTTTTTTTTCAGCTTAACTAATATCATCATAAAAATAAATAATATTTCAATGCTCCAAATTTTTTTTAATTAAAACCAACAGTGAGCTAGTATTGTAAAAAAATTCAGTCGTATTCCATCAAAATTGATTAACATAAGTATAATTAACAAGTGAGATACTAATCATTCATTCACACTAAACACTATTAATTTTTACTCTCTTACAGTGATTTCAGAATTTATTAATCATTTTTTTATGAAAAATAATTAGGTATAAAAATGACACCATTAAGTATTTTTTAATACTTTTCTTGTTTTACGGAAATAATTTAATTGACGTTCCCTAAATATCAATAATGTTAAATTTTAATCCATAATGATTACATTAATATTTTAATATAATTTTGTAATAATTCAATTTAAACCAACTAGTACCAACATAAGTGTGAATTTTCTGATCCATTAAAGGACATTTTTTCTGATAAATTTAGAAAAATCTTTTTAAATTACACAAATTTTCAATTTATAAATTTATGATTTTCCTTCTATTACCATAAAAAAAAATCATAAACCAGTAGTTAATTAGCCGAATTTCTACGTACATCGTACTGTGGGAAACAATGATGTGTAATAAACTAACATTAAAAACAGTAAATGTCCTTAAAGAGTCCAAATCTCAATTGAAAATTCGAAACGATCTGAAAAATAAGTCTGTGAACGTATATAATTTAGGTCTACTTAACAACTATATTACCGTAAAAGTACCGTAAAATTAAAATACAGATTCTAAATAGTAAACTACAATTTATTTAAATTATATTTGAGTGAGTACTGTAAGTACTTAAATGTGACAAAACTGCGAAAACTTAATGATGTTATTGCCCTGATAGGTTGTCTGGTATCGCATGCCAGACAACCGTGCAAAATTGGATCTGTTTATAACATATGTAGCAATTATGTTATAAATGCTACTTTTTGATCATATTTATTTTCATCTATGATTATAATAAATATTTAATTTTAGCAAACTTTTTTAATGTACGAATAAATCATTTTTGAATTTCTAAATAAGTTTTTTAAAAAATAATCTAATTTTATGAAACATCATCCGTTGGTATGATTATATAATTAATAATTAAAAAACCCACTTACCAATAATTCTTTTATATACACGTTCAAACGCTTTCAGAATAAAATTCCATCACCAGGAACTTAAAAAACGTATGTTACAAACTTAATAAAACTAAAACTTCTTCATGCAAATTTTTTTATGTAACGTATTATAAATAATAGTGGTCGTCAAATATTTAAAATTATGTCGACTTACATCCTGACATCTTATCCCCAACGTTATCTTTTTTAAGTTTTGATGATGGAATATTATTCTAAAAGCGCTTGAATGTATATATAAAAGAATTATTGGTAGTGGGATTTTTTAAAATTATTAATTAAAAATAATCTACTCATTATTACAGGATTGTTAAACGTAAATTAAAAAAATTTTAAAACAAGCATTAAAAAATTGTTAGAATTCAATTGTTCTTTGCCAAAAACTATTCTCACACAATGAATTTCACTTTTTCCAAAAATCTAATTTTAATTTAAAAAAAAAAACATATGAAACATTTAACCTTATTATTAAAGCAAACGATAATTATAAAAAAAAAAGGTCGCTGAAATCGAAAATTTAAAAAAAAATTTATTTTTTTATTCTGAATATTTAAAATTCAACGTCCACAGTCATTGTTTTTCAAATAAATACGACACAAAAATTTATATAAATATAAGTTCAGAACTCAACTGAATGAAATCGGATTACACTATTTAATAAAATTTTATTTAAATATCTTAAAATAAATACTTAAATAATAATATTTCTTTTATAATCCCATCAAAAATTAAAGTCATTAGCGATCCATAAAAATTACATATGTAAATGTACCGGTAACTGTGTAGTCTTGAAAAAACTCAAGCCGATCGTTCCTGAGAGGTATAGTTAATTGAACCCCAACCAAAAAAGAACAGTGGTGGTTGTCGAACCTTTACTAGGATTTGAACCTGAGAACACTTGACTTCGCAATCAGCTGATTTACGATGACGAGTTTACCAGTAGACCAACCCGGTTGGTTATTCGGTAATAAATAATATTCTTAAATTTATAAATTGCTAAACCTCAAAAATTATTATTTTAATAAAATTATTTTTTAACAGTTAAAACATACGAATTACAGAACATCTCATTCTTTGAAATACAATTTCAAAGATTTGAATTATGGTAAAAGTATTATACGAATTTTGGCGTTAAACAAAGCTTAAATTTCTAAAATAAAAGATAAATCGGCAACCGAAGAATTATTAATTCGATAATTGTGTATTAATTTGACAATTATTATTCTAGCCTGGTCTTAATGAATTAATCTGTTTCTGATTAATTCAATTTCAAAAATAATAATGGGATTTAAATAAATTGTGTATATATATATATATAGATAGATATATATTATATGTAATTTATATCTATTTTTATGTGTAATTATTGTTTTATCATTTCATACTTTTTCCGCTTTTCTTTTTTATTTCTCAATATTTATATTTCATTTTTTCCAGTTTCAAAATATTACACCTCAAAAAATCATACTGGTGAAACCAGAATCTGATTTAAAATTATTGCTTGGGATTTATTATTAAATACTAAAATACTTTAGTATTTGAGCGATGATTCACTATAATAATTTCTATTAAAACTTTATCTTTGAAATTGTACTTGCTTAAATGAGATGTCATTCTTTTCATAATAAAATACTTACATTATAAGAAACAAATTAACTTTTTTTTTTATAAACCTACTAGACCTCAAAGTTTTGAATTTGATGGACAAAAATTAATTTCAATTATAAGATATTGCAATTATAATGTTTTGCTTCAATTTTTTTTTTTTTTACTTTTATATAGTAAAGTTTTTGGGAAAACCCGACATCGGTACTACTTCATAAAATCTCGTATTAATATCAAAAAAATTATAATTCCTAACGCATCATCAATTTTAATTTTATAAATTTAACGATGATTAATTAATATAACTTCATAGAAAATTCATGTTTAATCGCTTATTACCGTAAAAATAAAATTAAAATTAAATTTTTTTCTGAAATAACTGATGTTAAAAAATGATTACTATGAACAATTATTTTCAGAAAAAAAAGGATAGATCTCTTATTTAATCCTTTCATTCCAAAATGTTAAACGTCACTAAGCGGCAACATAGAACTTAAGGGTCACTCAACTATACGATATAATAAGATCGATATAAAATAAAGATATAATTAATGAAAATATAAGCAATACAAAATATTACATTTTGTATATAAAACTGAACACAAATTATAATAAAAAGGAATAAAAATAAAAAAAGTAAATTGATAATACTTTACTAAAAAAGAAAAAACGTCCTGAAACGTGTTAAATTTTTTTTTTTACATATTTGTTTCTAATTTCCAAAAGTTTTTGCTAATTTCAGTCACAGCCCAAAAGATAAAAATGAAAATTATAACAAAATATATCGATGTACTTGATTAATAATATGTATATTTGTTAGTAATGTATGACTGTCAAAAGTATTATATATATATAAACCAATACATGTATATATATTTTATACTACATTATAAAATATATATATATATTTAAGTATGTGTATGTATTTTACGTATATATTCAGTTCTAGAAAGCGATGGACAAATATTATACGTATATCCTGGAAAAAATTAAAGTTTATATTAAATTTGTATGTTATTTCTACATAATTTATTACAAGATTAAAGTATATTTAATAAAACGAAGTATTTTTTCTTATAAATATATTTTTACTTAAAGTTATAATAGTATGTCCGAGTCTAAAAAACGAGAACTGAATGTATACAAAACCCAAAATTGAACCAGGTGAACAGCCCTGAGAGGTTAAAGGTCAAGTTATGGACGGTCACTTGAGTACGTGATTTCGGCGTCGAGTTTATTTCAGTGTCACGATATTATTTCATATCTTGATTCACAAATACCTCCTTAATATTTATAATATTGTACTTTTAATTATTTATATATATATATATTTATTTTCATTTTTTTTTTTTTTTTTCTTTTTTTATAATATATATTTTTTCATTAAATCGTAATGTACAAAAGACTTACATTACAATATATTTAGTAGCTTTTATACTCATTATCAAGGCAAAGTACTTATTTTAATTATTTTACACTGAAATATGATATTTTTTTGCAAAGTAGTTATTTTTTGATAATTTAATAAAATACACTTTTTTAATATTTTTCTTTAGATAGGATCATATCTGTTATTTTAACTTTTCGTAAACTTATATTTACAAATTACTAAATAAAAATTTGCTATGTAAAAAAAATTCTTTACATATAATTACAGACATTATCAAATTTTTCTTAACGTGACATTACATATCAGACTGTATTTACAATCTCAAAAATTATCATTATTTAATATATGTATATTATTTATTATTTTATTATATATATATATATATTTATTATCTATTGTTATTATAATTATATATGTAGATATGTCTAATAATAATAATACAATGTTGTATTTCTTATATATATTTATATATATATATATAAACATGTGTGTATTTTTATATGTATATTTTTGTATGTACTAATATTTATATATGTTTGTTGTCGGTTTGTTTGTTTGTATGCGAATCATTTATTGCACGCACGTTCGCACGAAATCCCAGCATGTTGAAAAGCATAACATTAATGTCAGCATGTTGTATTTGGAAGCATGTTTTGAATGTTACTATAATTTAAGCCTGTTTTCATGTTTTATTATTTAATTAATAATTACATTATCAATTTGAAAAAGAAATTACTAAATTCAATTATATTATTCAATATAATTAAATATTACTTTTTTAATATATATTAAAATTTTCAATTTCTTTACTTTACTTTTACAATATTTTTGAAGATAGAAATCAAAATTTTTTTTTTAAATTTTGATAAATACTATTTTTAAAGTTTCCTGTTATGGTATAAAAAATGTTTTATTAAATTCTTTTACTACATACTATGTTTCATTTACAAAATACAAATATTTAGAAAGTTTTTCACTCGGTCATTATGATAATAACTATAATTATTATTACAATTACTTAAAAATGTAATAAGTAAATATTCTTAACCATATTTATGTAGATGTAATTATATAGAATGTTTTATTTTTGGCGA
This sequence comes from Lycorma delicatula, assembly GCF_047948215.1. Classification (NCBI taxonomy): domain Eukaryota; kingdom Metazoa; phylum Arthropoda; class Insecta; order Hemiptera; family Fulgoridae; genus Lycorma; species Lycorma delicatula. Next base: position 60,491,926 of record NC_134462.1, read on the forward strand.
AAATTTACCAAATTTTATGGCTTAATATTGGTGAAAATATTACATACATTTTTTTTTTATTTTAATTAATTAATTATGTGCGTGAATCATTTTATTTATTAAAAATTATTTGCAAGATATTTTTATAAATATCTTGTTGATGGTAATAAAACTATATTACTACACGATACAGAATTAACTGATTTAATACAATAGAATCAATAATTCAGGCTTCACAGCTCAAACGTTCTTTCCATTTATAATACGCTTGACTTAAATCTGAGTAATTATCTACCATTATTATTTAATATAAAAATGGATATGCTCATTTATTAGTCTGTGAACAAATAACGTATGTTTATAAATAAATAGTAATGTTGAATACATTAATTTTTTACAGTGTGGTAGTGATTCTATTTGTAAGCTACATCTTACGTAGCTAGAAAAAAAAAACATTATGGTTGTTAAATTAAAAAGTAGAAATATTTTAATAATTTTTCGTAAGACTGTTAGTTTTATGAAATTAAAAAAATATATACTTGTAAATTTATATCTAAAAGTATATTTCTTTAACATAAACAATATCCTATTTTACCCATAATTTTCTCGTAACTATACATTAAAAAATTGTTTGTTTCTTTTACAATTAAAATTGAATACTGAATTAAAATTCAAATAGTTTCAAATAAAATTGAATATAATCTTAAATTAAAATTGAATAGTGATACGAAAGCTTTAAAAATAAACATTTTTAAATGTTTATTTAAGAAAAATTAAAAATTAACATTGAAAAGATTAACAAAAATATTGATCTCAATATAAAAGCCAATTAATAATAATAAAGTAGGAAAGAAATGGGCGTGACTGTTCTCGTGACTCCACCCATTTTCTATACCAGCTGCTACAATTGGTCTTATTATTGATGTTTTTTTTTTTTCAGTGATATAATTTAAAAGTATATTGCTTTATGCAACCTTTTTAGATGTTTATTGGTTAATATTTTAAACAATTATTTCAGTGTGTGTTTTGTTTTATTTATTTTTGTAAAAAAAAAAGAAAGATTACTGCATAATTATAAACTATTTTTTTTTTTGTGCAGAAACATGTTTGTTTTATCAGTCACCAGATTTTTTTTTTTTTTTTTGTAAACTTAAATTTATGTATTCAGTTACAAGTCAATATGTATGCATGATTTTTTTTTTAAATTATGTTTATTAAAAAATACCCACAAAATAAACATAATTTTTAATGTAAAGTATTTTTAAAAACATCACATAAAAAAGTTTTCTTTCTACAACCAACTAAAATAAATATTTAATTATAAAAAAAAACTCACAAGCATTTAATAATTCAATGTTATATTTGGTCAATCCATTTTACACAGCCCGTATGCACTTATATACACGCGTGCGTACCCTTATATATGTTTCTTTTCTACAGCCTATATATTTTTTTTTCTTTAATTTTGTTAACAGCATGTGTATACTAATGTATCATATGTGTATGTGTATATAAATGCGCACAAATTATATATTATTTAAGAATAATTAAAAACTTATATCTTATTAAAAAAATTATAAGTTAACAAACGTACATTTTTAGTTACAAAATAATATCGTACATCATATTCGCCACGTGTGTGTGTCTGTAGCTTAACATTTCAAAATAATAATGTAACTCTTAACTTCTGAGTTTTACATTCCCGTAACTTGTACATATTTCCATTTTGAAATTTCGTTGAATTATAACTTTGTGACTTTAAATTAACTAACCTTCAACATATATTTTAGATTAAAGCAAAGTTTCTGTGTCAAAACCTCTTTTCCATTAAAGTAAAATGAGTCTGTTTTGGTTATAACAAAACTTTAAGTAATACTATCTCTTTAAGAAAAATTGTTTGTAAAAAGTTACAAAAGAAAGTAGAGATTAAAATAATAATAAAAAATAAGTTGATGATAAAACACTTGAGTTTTAAAACAAAATAAAAGAAAAAAAGCATGTTATGTGATGTATAACTTACTGGGTATATCTTTATAGGTTGGTTTCAACGAAAATTAACTTCTAAGAGAGAAGAAGATGGTTTACGGTTTGTATAAATACATATAAGTTTTTCAATTCTTCTGTTGGTAAAATAAATTAATTTTAAGATATAAATTAACTTTATGTAAACACACACAATGTTTACACTGTGGTATATCCCATAGAATTATAAAGATTTGCATAAAATGAACTCTTTTTTAATATGAAATATTCATGAATCATTTTTTGCATATTTACATTTATTAGCGAATAAATGTTACATAACATCAATCAAATTGGATCATTGCAATAATCTACCGCGTTTAATATCTTAATAAGTCTATATGTAATAGAATTATATTTGCTACAAGTACTACATAAATATCTGCTTTATGAGTAATGTAAGAAACCGAACTTAATACCACTACTTCGGATATTGTGAACTCTTCAAAAAGTATTATTTTATGGCCCTATACTTAACAGGATATCATGAATGCGTGCGTGTACGTTAAATTAATTGTAATTAAGTCGTTGAGCAAGAAAGATGTAACATCTTCATACATTCAGTATATATCCGGAATAATAAAAAAAAATAATCCCACTAATTCTTTCCCTTCTAGATAGCGCTATAGCTATAGAAGGCAAAGTATTGTAACCCGTCTAATTTGGGCATAACGGTTTTCACTGGATCTTGACGTTTTTGCACGTAAGGAACCCAAAAAACCGGAAGAAAATTTTCCGGATATTAATGATCGTATGTAAGTGAGTCTTCGGTGTTGGCCTCTAAATCATCTTACACCTCCAGAACCACTGAATCGGTTTTGACCAAACTTGGTCACATTATTTCTATGTAAGAGGTATTGATTTATTAAATTTTTACATTAAACGATCAAGGGGGTGAGGCTATAAAGCAAGGCCACCCTCAGTATCTCGAGATTTCCCCTAATTCAGATTATATCTTCTTAGGAACATCTGATAACGATTTAACAATATTTGAAAAAAGAGTTTTGCAAAATCGCACCCCCACCTCACAAAATGCTCTACACTTTAAAGCTTTGTTGTGATCGCTATCATGGTTGTTTTTTTTTTTATTGTGGTTTCTTCTATAGTAGTCTAATTACGTATATAAATTATTCTTTACTAAATTGGGAGCCTCAAACCCCACCAAGCGGCCGGACCCGACCAAAACTCATGCATTCTTTAACAGTTATCTTCTTTTCCATTTTACTGTAATCAAGCCTGCTTTAAAAAGAAAAATTTTTATAAAATTGAACTTGACTCCCACTTTGGGGTTTGCGCAAAATGTAAAAAACATGGTCGTGTGAGGTATTAATTTATACATTCTCAAGGACGCTGAAAATGATTTTAATATTTAAAGCTGTTGAAATAGAAGTTTTTTGTTTTCTTTAGTAATACCAGATTTTCAATTTGTTCTTTTAACCTCAAGCCAATATTATTATCTTGTAATTATAACGTGGGGTTTTTTCATATATTATTAATATATTAATTATATTTTATTTATAAATAGCCGCGTGATGGGAATATCCTACAAGTGTATTGTCAGCTTTTTTTATATAGTGCTATAAGAAGAATTACCCGTATCCTTTTTTCTCTCTCAAGATCATGTAAATATTTATTTTACAAAGCATCACTTCATTTGTAAAATAATAATTTGTATATCTTTCTTGAAGAAGTTGATTTATTTTGTAAATTTATAATCCAAATTTTTATTTCAACGAAATTTTTTCAAATTTTTCATATTTAACAAATTAACTATATTATGGATTTTTTATAATTTAATTGTTTTTTCCTGTTTATAATCGTACAATTACAAATCTACGTAAATAAATTGCAATCATTATTCTTATCTATATAAGTCACGTTTTCTTATCTTTATATTTTTAGATTGTACTTTTTAAATGTTCTATAATAAAATCATAAGTCCTAAAAAATCTACATAGATAACCAAGAATTTCATGATAACCTTTTTTTTTACTTACATCCTTCATAAACCAGTTTGTTTTAATTAATTTTAAAAATGTTACATATTTAAACAGGTAAATTTATTTTTTCTTGTTTTTAAATCAAAAATTAAAACCATAGCTTAATTCTTATACAAAATGATATTTGATTCAAAATAGAATACGAAACTAAGAAACATTCATATGACTTTTTTGAGGGTCTACATATCGAATAACATTCCTACATCATTAATTTATACGTAAAATGTATTTGCGCAAAGTGATATGAAGTTATGTAAACAGGTTTTAAAAGCAGTTTAGAGATTACTAATTTTCCTGTTTAATAACGAACATAATTATTTTCTTTGAACGATAACATCAAAATACATGTAGAAAAGAAATATAAATCGTAATTCATCTTCATGAAACTATTACCCGATTAATAAAGTTATGATTTTTTCTAAGTAAAATATATCGGAGAAAGTTTCTTTCTGATAAACTCCTGAAAGTGGCATCCAACATAATATCGTGGTTATTTACATTTTACACGTATTTAATTTTTACATAGAAATCATTCTATCCGGAAATAATTTAATTAATTTTTTTTAATTAATTAAATTGATCTCTGTTAAATTCTTATTTAATGGTTATTTCTTTTATGAGAAAATAAGAAGTTGATCATTCGCCTAAGTAATAATTACCAAATCAGTGGTTTGCCCGGAGATTTATTGAATAATTTCCTCCCGGTGTATAATACATTCTGCAATATTTTTTATATATCTAATTTAATTTAGATAAAAAATTTTGGTTTTTAAATTTGGTTAATTTTACCCAGAGAAATCTCATAAATTTACCTTAATTTCTCACATTTTAGAAATTAATTAAACCATACAATATCAAGATAAAACGTAAAGAAAATAATTAAAAAAAGAGGTGAACGTAATTGCTGTTTACAACTTTTGTAATACTTCAACGTTTTTTTTTCCTTTCATGGTGACTTCGTATAAAGATCCTTTTTATTAAATTTTCTCGCTCCGCATATACGCCGGTGTCTGAAAGAGAACATGATGTATACACTCACGGTTTGATGCCATGTGTAGGATATTGTATCTTGGTTAAACAAGGAAAACAGTTCATCCCCATTTTGGAAAACTTTTCAGTTTGTTTATAATTAATTGTATTTTGCATCCTCTTTGCTGTGACGTTATTTAATAAACAACATCTTAAGTATTCAATAATGAATTGAATAATCGCGGTTAAAATAATAATTTTACAGTTTATATTTGACTACTTCAATTAAATTACCTTGTTACCGAAATATAACTTTTTACATTATCTTTTTTTTGTATCGCAGTTCATTTATTTACAATCGGTTCCAACAAGAAAACATTAATAAATAGCATAAATGCTTGATGCTAGGTTTCCAGTGAATTCCCACAATAAAACATACATACAAACACAAGACAAGGATCAAATATGATATAAATACAAGACAACAGAGTATATAAATACATAAGACGAATAGTTCATTTGTATAAATGCCATTGCACGGATTCAATTCATAAAAATTACAAAAGTATGTAAAACCCTAACGAAAAATAAAATAACAGTACAAGACAAAGGAGAAGATAAACAAAACAGTAACATAATTTGTTTATGAAAGAAATTTAGGCCCTTCATCAGACATAGAGAAAATATTCATCACTTGAGGGATGTCGTCCTATTCCAAGAGTCACTCAGACTCCACCAGGTACAGCACGTGAAGTCGTTTGAGTCGCCGGACACTCTCACTCTTTTCTAGAATATTTAGCGCTAGATAGTACACATGATACCTAGCCGTAGTTTGTAATGTGAACCGAATCGCTTAATTTCCTCGCGGACATAAGGCAATTCCAAATAGTTATGAAGTTCTTAGTTCCGTGTAAACCACGGCGCCTCTGAAATGATTCTCGCCAATAGCGTTGTATAATCTCAATGTTGCTCTTGCTCGTCGTACCCTATAGCTGTAAACCACACGTCCAAATGTGACCTTGTTTATTAAAAGTTTGTTGGACTACGACAAATAAGAATTCCTGCTTAGCAACAAATAAAGTTCCTTAAACCTGTTCTTTAGCCGTTTTCATCTTTTTCACATGGTTTTTCCATGTCAAGTGACGATCAAGGTGGAGCGAGAGGTACCGTAATCGAACAGAATGCAGGAGGAAAATGCCGGCAAGGTTGACCTGGGCTGCTTTTGTGGTTAACTCATCATCTTAAATCAATTGATTTCGAAGTCGAGAGTTCTAAGGTTCAAATCCTAATAATGGTAGTTACTTTTATACGGATTTGAATACTAGATCGTGGATGCGTCGTGGTTGGGTTTCAATTAACCACACTTCTCAGGAATGGTCGACCTGAGACTGTACTAAACTACACTTCATTCACATTCACACATATCATCCTCATTCATCCACTGAAGTAATACCTTAATGTGGTTCCGGAGGCTAAACAGAAAAACAAAGAGAGGTTGACCCGTGGATAGTCACCCCTCCTTAACGTAAACGCGACAAGACTCGATTTATTGTGATTTACTCTCATTCTCCACTTCACTAGCCGCACACCGATTGAAGCTTCCCCGGGGCTAGACGAGGGTCTTCATCAACAGCCAGGATCATTGTATCATTAGAAACTGAGACGATAATTACATATCATATGCGGACCGGAAGGATCGCAGTAAAAATCTGCGTACAGGACCAAAACAGAGCCCTAAGGAATCCCCGATCTAATATCAAAGAATTCAGACAACTCGTCCTTGTATCTGACCTGGGAAAAATACCCATCGAAGTAGTTCCGCAAGATTAAGTAGAAAAGTTGAGAAAGGATGTGTTTTAGCTTATGGAGCAGTTGAAGCAGTCAGACCTTGTCGAATGTCTGCTGAACATTCAAGAAGGCTGCCGAGCAGAGCTCTTTTTTGCCGTACACTTGGTGATGATCATTGTCCTATGCTATGCTATGTTAGGTTAGCATGTCCTCCACTTCTCAAAACAAATTTATCATCCGGAATAATATATTTTCGCTTTAGGGTTATTTTTTCACATATTAACTTAAATAATAGGTTTTAGTCAGATAACAAAAACAAATTTGAAGTCTAACAAATAACCCCAACGTAAACTATAAAATCTCCTGATCGACCTAAAGATTAAGTTTTATATATACATATTAATTTCTTTATGTAATTTTTCAGAAATAACCTATATAAATTGAATTTTATTATTTAATTTATTAATAAAATATATTAAATAAGTGGTTAATAAATTGTTTAGATCTACAAACTAAATCATCAATAGTTTTTACAACGATCAAAATAACGAACCGTTAATAAAAATCAATGATGATTTGATAATAAAAAGGAAAAAACACAAAAGAATTTGCGCTTCATATCCTGTATTTAAATTGCGATCAATTTACTACGCAACTTGTCAGTTAAGTTGAACATTTTTTTTACATTATAATCCGATTCGTAGATTTAAAACCAATCAAATCTTGAGAATTTTTTGACAGCTGTTAAGAACATCCTATCATATTTTATTGAATGTCAGATCCTTCATTATTCACATTTTACATTTATTTTAACAAGAATTAGAACGCTGACAATACAAAAGGAAAGTTTAAAAATTAATTTTAATTGTTTCTTTTTTCAAAGCAATTATTTTGAGGTGTTTTCAGGATTTAGTTGAAAATAATAATTGTTGCGTTTGGTCGTTTCTATATTCTACAAAAATAATAATCAAACCACTCCACTTGGAAATATGAAATACAATATGTAAATACGATTTATAATGCAAAAAATACTGGTTTCATCATTTTTAATTATGTATTCGTGGGACTTTTGTTAAACTTCTCAAGATTTTTATTATTTTTTTATGATATGGACTTTCTACACGATAGGAATAGATAATATATTATTCAGTTACAATTTATTATATATTATAGCAAATGAATAGTAGAAAAAATGTATTCTTTCCATTTATTTTCCACTATTTTACTTTTAAAATGAAATTTAATTTTTCTTACACTCTTTTTTTCTGAAAAGGATAAACTATTTATTGCAATAAGATCTATGTATGAGTGCGTTCGGTTTTACATATCAAGAATCATTCTAAAATATTACGTTAAAGCTTGTGAATTATCGTATTTTATTTTTAATTTGATAAAAGTAATGTGTTTTTATAAAAGAGATATTATACTTAGAAAGAATTGAAATTTATATAAATTATACTTTTACAATTATTTTTTAGATTTTAAAATTAAATAACATCAAAAATATCACTGGTAATAGCCCTCATTTAAACACAACAATTTCAAAAATGTTATATCCTTACTCCTGAAAATTTAAGATTTATAGATTCACTAATTCAAACTTTTGACTATTTTAATTTATCTAGGATGAACTTTTTACTCACTTATTTTGTTTATTGTGTTCATCTAAGGAAGGCGTTACCAGGATGGAAAAAGACATTTTTAAACGATTCTATATGGTAAAAGCAATAATTTATTGTCCTATTCCTTAAAAAAAAAAAAAGCAGATATATATTATAAACTACTATAATTATTGAGTTAGTAAAATTAGAATTTACATCATAAAGATAGAAAAATTACATCCACTGATAAACATTTGTTTAGCAATTCCAAAAATTACTTTAAATATTTTTAATCATTCACATAATGTTTGTGTTGGATGTATTATTTTTCACTCTCTTAAACTCAAATTTCAAACTGTTTAAATGCTACTTATTTTTACTTTCAACAACTGTTGTCAATGTCACGGAATCGAATTTTATTGAAATAATCTAAATTATTTCAGTTTGTAGTGAATTTTTAACTAAATTTTATTATACGTAACGTTCGAAAACATAAATATAAGGATGAATTTGTGGAATTTTTTTATTATTTTACTAGTTTAAAAAGTCTATCTTGATACTATTTTTTATTAGCTAATTATAATATAAATTATTACAAACTTTACCACTAGGAAGAAGTAAATTTTAAGCTGTGTTAATGAGTTGGGATATTATAATTTCAACAGCCTTTTCCTCTTTTTGTACGTAAATATCCAAAATGTTTTTATTAACTGTTGTACATTTCGAAGCCGAAATATTTGAACATAAAACCCTAGAAGATTTTGTTTCTTTGTTTAGATTTCATAATGATATAATGGATTTTTTTTGCTGAATTAGAACAGATATGTAACGTACAGTTTCACAATATAAACAGTGCATTAATCTAATGTCTTGCAGAATCTGTGTCGCCCCTTTTTGTAGCTGAGACACATGTAAAGCAGCTGAGGTATAAAAGGTACCACTCAGAATTGCTTTTCTAAAAATAATGATATTTTCACTTGGCATAGTGATTTCAATAATATATCTGGCTTAGTGAAAAAACGTAAGGAGAAACTACTTCATTCATACTTTCCTTAGTAAGCCTGACATCGGATGTTTGTTATTCTTGCGCGTGGCTCTGCTATTTTCAGGAATTATATGACTCGTGTCAGGTCACCTACAATTATTATTGTTATATTATTTTGCAAATATCTGTTATAATTTGCCCAAAATTGTTATAAATACTAAAATCGTAATAGCTCATGTTTCCCGATTAGATATTCTACGCTTTTCGAAATGAAAGTGCAAGAGAAATAGATACAAACAAGTTACACTTTTCTAAAAACAACAGTTCAGAAAATTTCTAATTTTTAATAAAATTGAAAATTTCGTCTATTTCTGAAAAGTTATATCACATTATTGAATTTATTTATAATTAAGTATTTCTAATTATTTTGAAGAATAAACGTATGTTATGTGTTATATCGGGAAAAATAATAAATTTAATAATGATTTCCTATGCTGTGCATACCATAATCAGATACATAATAAAAACATATTCATTTTTTTTCAAAATAGTTAAATACATATTGTATATAATATAACCTGCTTAACCATTATATTATTTGTTTCCCTCGAGCGCTTTCGGCTAGTAGTATTTGTTATCTACAACAATAGTAACAATTGTGATATTATTACAATACAGGCACAGTCACTTTGACTTAAAACTTTAAAATTTGACGAACTTTAACAAAATGACGATGAATTGTTATGTATATAATTTAATTACGTAAGTTTTATCATTTTATATATTTTAATCATAAATTATAATTCCTCCTGAAGATGGCATAATAGCCGAAAGCGCTTGAGAGAAAACAAATAATATATTGGTAAGCAGTTTATATTACGTACAATAATTGTATTTTACCAACGATGTCATGTTAGAAAAGTTTACTTTAAATACATATATTACCAAAACGGAATTTTCAATAAATTCTTAAAGTTATTTTATAACAAATTTATTTGTGTAAATTATCAATTTACTGGAATTTTCTGATCATTCTACATCATCCTTGATTCAGAAAGAAACAAAAAAATTTGCTTCTAAATACGTTCTGTAATTCACTGAAAGGCTGCTACTTGTAATAGCCTTAATTACGTTACCTGATAATATGACAATTTTTTCCAACATTAACATTTTTTTCCTTTTAAATTATACTACTATAAAAAATATAAATTTTCATGATTTTTAATAACCATGTATATATATTTGCATACATGTGTTTATATTTTCAAAATGAGAGAAAGAAACATTTCAGTTGAAGTTAATTTATTATTCTAAAGAGCGGTACGATGTAGTCATAGAAGGAGTTGTGATTGGAGAGAAAAGAGGCAGACGTGTTTGCAAAGAAGGTGCTCCAGAGTTACAGCCTGGGGCAATCTTATTCCAGTAAGAGGGGAAGCTCGTTAGCGTTGACACTGTATACTATATGCACACCCTTGTACATATAGTTGTGATACTTATTCTGCGTAATGTTTATAAGACAGGGGTTAATACCGTAAACAAGATATATATATATATATATATATATATATATATATATATATATATATATATATATTATGTTTTTAATACAACAGCCCTCAGCAATGAAAATAAATTCTGTAGTATACAATAATTTAGGTTTAAAATAAATTTAGTTAATTTTTAAGTCATTTCATAAATATTTTCAAAAACATTACAACCCTACTGATGTAAAATACCATTTTCTTTTTTTGGACTAAAAAATATAAATTTAAAATTATTTATGTAGGTTCATAAATCAAGTTAATTATCGATATCAGAAAAGAGATAGTTTCATAAAAACGATATAGTAATTCCAAAGATTAAATAAGTAACTGATGTCAAGCTTACTAGAGAAACTAAAGTCTGAATAGATTTCTCATTGCTTACTTCATCGATTCCAAACATTAGTATGTCACCTTTCAAAATGAATTTTATATTAAACCCTAGATTTCATTCTATTCCTACGATGTCGGGAAAATAAACAACATCATTATTCTCAGAGAAAGCATTATTGACTGGTGCAACTTGTATCGCTAATGCTTGCATTCATTATAAGCCATAAGAAAAATTAGAATAGGTAGTCATTACAATTCTTTCACCGTTCTGTAAAAAATTACTCATTTTTTTCGTACTGGGAAGGATTGTAATCGCGAAAAATGTCGGTATCAGATTTCAACGGAAATATCAACTTTGACGATCCCTGAATCCATTTCGACTGGTTTCAGCGTGACGTCCGTACATACGTACGTACGAATGTACATACGTACGTTTCTATCTCGCATAACTCAAAAACAATTAGCCATAGGGTGTTGAGATTATGGATTTAGGACTGTCGTAACCTCTAGTTACAACAGACTTTTTTGGACACCAAAAGTGTCCAAAAAAAGCCCAAAATCCAATTTTTTTGGATTTTGGAGTTTTTCTGAACTGCAGTAATTAGTCCTCATTGAGAATTTTTCAACGATATATAAGTAAGTGGTACTTATTTTCATTGGTTTCAGTGTTATAGCCCAATAAAATTTTAATTAATGAGATATTTGGATCTTACAAGGAAAGGCACATCGATTCGAATGCGACTTCAATCCTTTTTTTTTAACATTTTTTTTTTTTTTAATTTAAATATATTGATTTATTAATAATTATTAACCTTTGATTGTAAAAAAATTTTTACAAAAAATAATAATTCAATTACAAAAAAAATCTTTAAAAAATATATGTAATTTAATAGGCGTACAAGGAAGTCATGTGGTGTCCATATCACATTTTTTTAAACATTGTTTTCATTCAGTAGAGAAACAAAATAATTATATTTTACAATTCGTGGCAGATTTTATAGCATCTAAATTTTACGCGAAAAGTAAATAATAAAGAACCTCATTGTCCGTGTCTCTGTAAGCCAAGTTCTCTCTAAACCGTGCTACGTGTTAATCTAAAGAGATGAGCTAACGGAACGGGTACGATACAGGCCAGGTGAACACTATTGCGTCTTTGTATTCTACGCTTTATTGAAGAAAGCTCTGGGATATCTAGAATAAGTTGACGATTGTTAGGTATATTTCATAAGAAAGCTACCTAATGTAATGGGTACCATGATACGACTTCCGGAAAATTTCGACATATCTTAGCGTTTCACATCCTCCAGACCACAAAACCACCGTCAGCTCAAAAAGTTATATATACATTTATATATATATATATACACTTTAATTTCCTGTGGACATGATAACTGCCGTAATTTTACGCCGATCACTTTAAAATTGATACATAAAATATAATGACCCGAAATCTCGGTCGAGGTCGTTAAGGGCAAAATCGTATTATCGGGGTGGAAATGGGGGGCCTTTTTTGAAAAAACAAAATATCGCTATAACTTTCGTATTAAGTAAAACATCGAAATCCTTTGAAGTTCCTACTATTCTTTGGATAAGGACCTAAAACTTATCTACGTAATTTTTTTATATCACCAACCATTGGCACAAAGGGTTGAAAAAATGGGGTTCCGAAAACAAAATATAATCATACCTCCCTTAGTAGGCACAGTATCGAATCGGTTAAAGTGCTCATTAGTCCTCTCAACATTACCTAAAACATTTGTCTGAAACAATTTTTGATATGACCAACCCTTACGGTAAGGGATGACCAAAATATTGCTGGAATTGTAAGAAGATGAGGCTGGTCTTATGCTAAGCATGTGAAAATTTTTCACATGCATTATTATTGAATAATTTTAAATTTTTCTTAACTTTAAGGTGGAAATCTTTTTTATCCTCTACTAAGCACTGGTGAAATCTACCTCCGACTTTCGGCGTGCCGAAAGGGATTTTTTTTTTCTCTTGACTTGCTGATTCTAATTAACTGGCGTGATTGTACAGCAGTATAAATACACTTCCGCGGAATATATACTCAGTGAACAGTGAACATATGTAAATTTTACACCATAAAAAAAATGCTATTAAATTTATTTCCTTTATGTTTCTCAAACCTATATATATATATATATATATATACAAAGAGAGAGAGAGAGAATATTTATGCGTTCATATTAAAGAGTTTTTCTTCATACGTGTATATCTAAATAATGTTATCATTAAAGCCGGATTTAATTTCGATAAGTTTAACTTCCAGAATAACAAGATAAATAGCACGTCCTTATAAACAGTTTTTTTTTCATAATTTTTATCCTAATTACCACAGATAATAGAGTTGCTACAGTAATACTCATATAATAAATATAATATTCTATGAAATATAATATCTGTGCAAAAATATTTCTTTAAACAATTTACCTTATGAAAGAAAATTTCTTAAAAGACAATTTTTGAACGGAAACGTTTGTAGACATTACCAGTTACCAGTAAGAGGTGTCATATAATTATGACTATTATTCTGCTTCATATAAGGTGAAATAGTGGCCGAACTGAAAAGACTGACGGATCCTGAATGCATTTCATAATGCCTTCAGGATAATGTAAAGGGGCAAAACATAAATGTTTCCAGCGCCCCTTTACATTATCGAACCAGATTTGTCGATAAGTAATAGTCGGCTCATTAACAACTGTGGCGACTTGAACCCTTATTATACGCGTCAATTTAAATTATAACTCATTTATTTCATACCAGAAATTATTAACGCTTGGATTTGTACATAAGTAAATCACAAATTATGAAGCATGTATAGAATATAATTAATATAAATATAAAACTGAAAAAAAATTGTTTTATAACCTCTAATGTATGTTTAGAAAAGCCGGTTTTATTTGGATTTCTTATAATGGTTCATCATGTATTCACTTTTCAGCCATTCGAACCATACTCGCATCACCTCTTATCACCTTCTCTTTTTCTAACGCCGATTGCGATATTGAAAATATCCGTGACCCTTCCCGTTTGATAGAGTATGCGTTCATGATTATTCTATTATCCATACCAAGAATATGTTCCAGCCGTACATTAAAAAATATCAAATTTTCGCACCTACTTCGTGAAGCGGTCTGCAACTTTCCTTCTAAATCAGCAAATCTCCAGTTAATTTTTGATAATGTTTTCACAATCTATCTTCCTCGTTTAAAAAACAAAATCTATTTATAACATCAATCAATTATTGAAAATAATACTTCTTACTTGAAATATTACTTCTTATATTAATTAGTACATTAAAAACAAATTTTGAATAAATTGAACCGAAATAAATGACCACGGTTATAAATTATTTTTTGCAATAATATTCACTTTCGTTCAATCACGGTTCTATAATTTTTTATATATTTTTTTTAATACATTCCATTGCTCGAATAATATTGTCAGAAACAGATCTATAAAAAAAACAAAATGAGCAGAATTGGTAAACTAATTAATACTTTACTTCATTTAATTATATGATGCCCTGAAAACATTTTCACTTCTGATTACACCATATAAAAGTGAGAAAGCTTAAATAAATTCATCATCTTATCGAAAGATTTTTCTAAAAGTTTATGCATTTCAAAATAAAATGCACGTCTCATCATGATCCTTCCTCTCATGTCTGAGAACGGGCGACCCGATTCATATCCCGCTGACGGTCCTATCGTACCTCACATTCCTCTGCCATTCGAATCGATGCGCTTAACCTTTCACCTGTTTCTCTTCGATTTGGTCCAGCCATCTTTTCGGTGATCTTTCGCGTGACCTGTTGCCCTCGATTTTTCCCTGTACGACAATCTTCTCAATATATTTATCGGGCCTATGGATTATAGGGCCAAAAAATTGGAGGGCGCTGGAGGCATGTTACGGACAACCTCCTCTGTATGCCCAGTTAGTTTATAATTGAGTTGTTCGTCTTCTTTTCCGTCCGTGTGATGCGGAGAATTCTTCTGTTAGCCCACATTTTGAACGCATCAATTCTCCTCCGAATTTCCACCTTGATAGAAATCCAAGGAAATCCAGGTCTCCACGCCGTACACGACTACTGGAAGACTAGTACCTGAAACAGTCCTCGTGATCGCCCTATCCTTCCAAATATCTGTCGACTCCGTAAGCGCCTTCTTCGCACATATAATTTCTCTTCCTATTTCAGCCGATGAGTCCCTCATCGTTATCTGTTGTGGATCCTAAATATACGAAACGGTTCACTTTTTCTAAATCAATTAGCGTATCACTGACTGGAAGGTCGTTGGCTCCGGCTACAATCGGAACTTTTGTTTTTCCGATGTTAATTTCAGCCCTAGCGCCTCATTTTGTTGCTGAACTCTATCGAGGATCTCCTTCATTTAAATTCCAGAGCCTGTAGACAGGGTAAATACGCGTATCATCATTTATTAATTGAATATCATTAACCTTCTAAATGTATTAAGATATTTTATAAGGAAAATTTCCAAGTTTGTTTTTTCTTTTTTTGTAACAAAAATAATATTTTTCTTTACTACTTAACTAATATTACACTCTTTATCAGTAGATATTACTAAAACCACACGTACAACTAATCATCAATTTTTACTTTGTTTTAACAATTAACTAAGTTTCCAGTTTAATTTTGACAATAACCATTTATTTGATTTTTCGTGTCTAAAATATTCAATTATTTAAGAACTACCCTCAATTATACATTTAATAAAATGTCATTTTTTACTTCCATCGTCCTTTTTATTTTCTTATTTTCTAACTAGTGAATTAATTAAATCGACTGTATCTGAAAACTTTAATATACAATCCGCTAATTTAATCTCCTTTTACAAGATTACGTCCTCTTCAACATTTTACTTTAATATCTACTCATACTACGATTTAACATTCTACAGTAACAAAATTCTTTATGCTTTATCTTTCCTGCTTTCATATTGTTTATATTTTGTTGCAATAAAACGTTTCATATTTCTTAGCCGTAAAACAATTCATAAATATATTCTTAAGCATTTTTATTTTTAATTCGTAATTTATTTTTAAGTAAGTAAACTTATTTTCTTTAATATTACTTTTTTAAAACCTAAAATCGATTTAAAATTTTCAAATCTATATTTTTTACTAGTAGCTGTAGACAGCCAGACATGAGACACCGACTATTCCCGAAAAATTCACGACCACTTTCAAGAATAGTAACAAAATTTCACGCTAGGTTTATAAAGGAGAATTTGCAAACGAAAGACTTTTCGTTCTTTTTTTTTCGCTGAATTGAATAATTTTTTTACGTAAGCATGTCAAGCAGACTAAAACGCAATGATATCCAGTCCTACATTTAAAAATTTCACCGTAGATATTGGTTGTTATAGTAAACATTACTTCTTTCCGAATAAACATTAACCGGTTCTGCTTGTTCCCTAAATAACATATTCATCGCAACCATTAAAATTTGGAAAAATAGTGTAAAGCAAACATTTACTAATTCATCCCTTTTTGGATAAAAGAAACGCAATTGGATGTATATTGAAAACATTACATACATTATCTCCGCCAGTAACGGAAAATTTCACATATAACTGATACATGAATAATTCCATTTTTATATAATGTCCTAAAAAAAAAAGGAAAAATGTTATCGATGTAAAATTCAATATAGTAAGTGTTCCTATATATATATATATATATATATATATATATATATATATATATATATATTAGAAAACAACCCTGATTTGTCGTAGGGCCTGTAAAAACATTCTTCTAGTATAAGATTAAACTGATGTATTTTTTTAAGGCCATTGCAATGCATTTTAATTTCATTACTACCGTTAAGAAATACATCAACAGTTAAAGAGAAATAAATTTGTCTGCTTATTTCCTAACACAAATATCCTGTAATTACGTTTAAAATTGACCTCGTAAGTATTAAATTTAGGTAAAAGTAACTATTTAAAAAAATTAAAACGGTGAAATTAAATCACGCACACAATGAACAAAATGAACACGCATAAACATGAACACAATGGTAAATATATTATAGTGGTCGCACCAAGAAAATTTATATACGAGTGGGAGTTAGATACGGAAAGCTTTTAGGAAGATATTTTTAGACATACTCGACTCATGCGCATCATGTCTCTACACACCGGTTAACCTCCTTCTACAAAAGTCTACGTTGTAACATTTCCTGGCGCCGCTACTGTATTTTATATCTCTGACCCTTTTTTTTTCATCGCTAAATTAAGGAAAAACATTAAAAATATTAAAACATACAAGACCAGTTTTGATACTTCTTAACTTAACCCACCCGTATATTAAATGCTATAACCGGACCACTGTAAACGACTAGACGAAGGACAAGTTATCGCCGAAAATGCCTTAATCATAAACAAGAATAACAATGATTTCGGTCAGGCACGGCATCTTTTCATACATTATCAACTTCCATTGGGTTAATGACCTTAACTGTTGATGCCCGCTCTTTCATAACAAAAAAAATAATGATCAAGTGCCAAGAATATTTGGAAATAAAAAGTAAGGATGCCCCATTATATTTTCCGGAAACATTCTATCCTACAATAGTGTTTATTCTTCTCACAACAGGAATGGCCTTTTTGGAAACTCCTTTTGAAAATTAACATAGATCTTGGTGCTCGACCGGTTTAGGTGATCGTAATAGCTAGTATCAAATTTTGGGATAAATAGTGTAAATAAAAAATAATAACGAACCTCTTTCCACTTCGAAATAATGTGTCATATACATTATCTCTACATCCTTCTGAGAAATCTTCATGCTTCTATAATCTCAATATACAATATAAAATTATAATATAATCCTTGCATCAATTAACTAAGAAAAACGAAAACTTTTTTTTACAAATGATATTTCTTCAACGAATTCCATTAAAAAAAATCACACACTCGTTTTATAATTACAGTGTATACTTAATTAATACCTTCGGTTTACGGAAATAAAAACATAAACGATTGAAACATCTAAATAAGAATATTTTATGAAAAAATTTATTAGATTCTTTTTACTTCCTGGTACGAAAGAAATCGGTTTTCAGAATCCATTTTGACTAGTTTCGGCGTGACATCTGCACACAAGTACGTACTTACGTACGTATGGTTCTCGCATAACTCAAAAGACGATTAGCCGTAGAATGTTGAAATTTTGGATTTAGAACTGTTGTATATAACATCTAGCTGCGCACTTCCCCTATTGCTTGCAATCGACTGAACCAAAAGTGTCTAAAAAAAGTCCAAAATCCAATTTTTTATTTTCGATTTTGGACATTTTATTAACTGCAGTACTAAACCCTCACTGCGAGTTTTTCAACGATATATCATAAGTAGTATTTATTTTGACTGGTTCCAGAATTATAGCCAAATAAAACTTTAATTAATGAAATATTTGGATCTTACAAGAGGAAAGTACATCGGTTCGAATGTGACTTCATTACCTTTCTTTTTTTAATTTTTTTTTTTTTTAAATTTAAATATATTGATTTATTAATAATTATTAACTTGTGATTGTAAAAAAAATTTTGCAATAAATGATTGATAATTCAACAAAAAAAATGGAATAAAAAATATATGTAATTTAATAAGTGTACAAGGAAGTCATATAGTGTCCACATCAGATTTTTTTATTCTTCTGTCAGCATACATAGACGCAAACTAATACGTTAGTCCATTTAACATTTATGGAAAAACATACATGTAGTTATTAAATGTGGTATATAATACAATAAGAGTGTTAACTGTGGTCTGTTATCTACATATTTTGTCTTTGTTATTGGGGATTACGTTTAAGAGTATTAGTAAATTGGTTGGTTTTCTATTTTGAGAAGGCACATCGGTTCGAATTAATTAACCTTTGATTGTAAAAAAAAAAATACAATAAAGAATAATTCAGTAATAACAATAAAATATATATATGAAAAACTATCGGAAGTTATTAATGAAATAAAATTTTATGTACTTTTCATTAAAAAAAAAAATGTTTATATGTAATTTAATAGGCGTACAAGGAAG
Organism: Lycorma delicatula; assembly: GCF_047948215.1. Lineage (NCBI taxonomy): Eukaryota > Metazoa > Arthropoda > Insecta > Hemiptera > Fulgoridae > Lycorma > Lycorma delicatula. The sequence goes on from NC_134462.1 coordinate 60,511,224, forward strand.
TCATGTGGTGCCCACATCAGATTTTTTACAAAATTACAGTAATACAGAAATTATAACCTGTATCATTAATATAAATTAAAACAAGAATTTTCTTTCGATCTTGCAATTTTTTAAGCCCCTTAATATTTGTTTATCTTCTACTGAAAATTAAAAAATGAATAAATAAATTGTTAAAATTTAATAAACTTATCTAAAAAAATTAATAATTATTATCAAAATCAATAAAATTCTAGCATAAAATTAACTGTACCATACACTAAGATTTTATTCACTGATTTACAAATCATATTTTCATCTATTCATAAAAAAAAACTGCATTCAAATCGACATTTAACACAAAAACATGTCAGAAAGAGAAATGAAAAGAAATGAAGCTTTAATTTACTATTTTACAAAATTAATTTTATTTCTCTACTACCATTTCGCTTATTTATTTGTTTTTATTATATACTTTTTCAAATTTTAATGGAGAAATATAACAAGAAAGGTATGAGAAATTATTATTACAAGAATACCTCCACTCTGTAGCCTACTTAAAAAACCGTTTGCACTTAATTAATTATAATGCTTTATACTTTATAAACTGTTGTTTCAAAACTAATATTAAACTAATTTAAATAAAAAAACGTGTTATAAAATTTGTGGAAGGTCAGAAAATAGTTTTATTTTACAAAAAAAATAAATATTTTTGAATTAAAATTTCTCTTTTGTAAACAAAACTTCCTTTTCAACCATTTTTAAAACAACAGGAACGTTTTTTATGGTTTTGGCTGCTAATGTAGAAAATAGAGGGAATAGTTTGTTTAACGTATTTGGACACCCAATTTTACTCGATCAGAATCGTATCTTAATCATCAGGTCGAGCTGTACGTTCACCTACTAGTTAGGAAACAGTTTCCCGGAAAAGAGTATATTTAGGGCTTCCTTACCAAACTACATTAATTATCAAGGAGGAAGCAACTTATAAATATTTCTATAATCTAACGAAACATCCAGCGATCTAGTAAGCAAATACGAAAAATTTTAAAGACAGTAACATGAAGGAAGAAATCAGGGATAAGGAAAAGAAAGAGGAATTAAAAAAAGGAGGATCTACCCTCAGAGTTATCACAAAAAAAAACTACTGCACTCAAAAGAATACTTCAAGACATAGGTTAAAATTTTACCCACATAATCAAAACCTGTTTCTTTTTATCCCTCAGAACAACAAAGATATATCATTTTAAGACATACAGAATCCTTGTTTCCAAAATCAGAATATTTTCAAAGATTTTACTAGGATTAAAAAACAAATTAATAAATGATAATATTTACGTGAGTATGCATGATACATAGTCGTCGTACTTGCATTCAAAATTAAAAATTTTGACGTTGCCAGATTCGGTTACAAAATTCTTTTGAGCAGACCAACTTTTATATATAAAGAAATTAGAATATGTAGACTGAAACATGTGTACCACCGTAATAATTAAAACAAAATCCTAGAAACAAAATTTCTTTGTGAAAATATATTACGTAACTAAATATTAGAAATTCCACCCTGATAAAAAGGAAATGAATTCTCACAGTAGTTTGTTTATTATATCATTCTTACGAATTTAAATGATATTTAACAATTCGGTGTATCCAAAGAAGAATCTGAAATCTGAATAACAATTAAAAGCTACGAAAATAAAACTTATTAGAACTGAAAAAAAGATTATACATGGTCACGTCAAATTATGTCACTTAAACAATCAATCCCATAGTTTATTTATATTAATGTATTTTAACGCTTCTTGATTGATGACGTAAAATTACGTTAGCAATACATCTCTCTGACGTAATAATACGTTCTTGAATAATTGGTTTTCAAGTCATCAGTTAAAAGGTTTTCTGGTTAAGAAAAGACATCTTAATATTACTGTACTTTTTATTTAAAATTATAAACTTTTTAAATAACAATCGGAACCAAATGTGAAAATTTTATTTAAGATTTTCAAAACTCACGTAACGATTCTTTCAGTACCTGTTATTGCCATCTTCACTATCTGGTATGGCTGAACCTTGTCGTAAGTTGATGATTTGCTGACAATTTTCTTTTTAAAAAGGCAGATATATATTTAAAATTTGGTATTAATCTATAATGGATTTAATTTTTTTTTTATTGTGTAATACATTATTTTAGCATATTAATATGTTCACGAATGTTAAGACAAAAACATTTAAAATGTTTTTTATAAATATATATATATATATATATGTTTATATTATATATGTTTATTATATATATGTTTATATATAATTATATTTAAATATATAAAATATATATATTTAATGTTTTTCAGTCTATTGTTGATTTCTTTTTCTCGAAATTCTTTTTTTCTTTTGAAATATAAAATTATAGTCATACCTGAAGGAATACAAATAACAATAAGTAAGTACACCGATATGTGAAATTTTATCAAAAATTATAACAATAACCCCAACTTAAAGTTTTTACACAAAACTTTTAAAAACTGAATTGTGTTACATGATATAAAAAAATAAATAAAAACTGGTAAAGATTATCATCAGTAAAGGTTGATTCCAGAACAAATGAAAGAAGAATTTTTAATTTTACTCGTGAAAGCAAACACAGTTTTATCGTTAACAACATTAATATTTTTTTTAAGATGAGCAAAATAATACTCTTAAAATAGGTTCCTAGTTACAGTTAATATTATAGAAAATCCGTAATGTTTATATTATTTACTTATATCATTTACAGTTAATGTATATACATTACTTTTATATATATATATATAGTTTTCTATACATATAAAACTGCTTTGGTTGTTTACAGACACCTTTATTTGAATATATACATGTTTGGATGAAAAACTTAGAAAACCGAATATTTCTTACATTCTGAATTAAAATTCTTACAAAATTAAAAAAATTCTATTTATTCGAGGTGAAATTAATATTTTTTAAAGGAAATTTTCAAAGTTTTGAAACAGAATATTTTCGTACCAATAAATATCGATTATGAATATTTTAAATTTTAATTAAAACATTAAAGACTATTATAGAACAAATACAAAAAGTAGCTTACGGTATTAAAACAATTTTCCTTTCATATATGCATTTCTTTTGTATGCTTTTTCATAATTTATACGATGTATCTTTAAAAGTGAATTTTTTGTGTAATATACGAAAAGACAAAAGGTAAAACGGATGTCTAGTCTAGGTATGTGCAATAAACGATGAGCCGAGCGGTTGTAAATAATTGAAGGGTAGCTTAGAGAGAATGAGGAAACAGTACTCTGGGAGGGGGGTGAAAATATGGAACAGGTGTGTTTCTTTTGATGTCCCCAGTAGATGCGCAACACACTAGGCTTGAACACAAACACAGTTGAGCCAAAACACAAACATAGAACACAATATACTCTGTACTTTCTATGTTCCAATTCAGTCGCATTGCGCCTGGCTATTCGCCAGACCATTTTCCATCTTTTTCTAACAATGGTACTCATATTTCTACACCAGATCTTTAATAGTAATATTCCACTGCCTTATAGTAAATATATTTTCCTTAATATCTTCGATGTTAACCGATAATACATATTTTTTAAATGTTCAAATGGTTAGAATAATCGCTTTCTAGTAAACAGAAGTAGTAACGTCCCAATCTTTACCGAAAAGTACATAAAATAATTTTTAAATGATATTACACACATCCACACACACACTCACTCACTCTCTTTTTCTATCTTTCACACTCACATACACACACTCACGCTCTCTCTCTCTCTCTCTCTCTCTCTCTCTCTCTCTCTCTCTCTCTCTCTCTCTAGTTCTGTCTCTCTCTCTCTCTAGTTCTCTCTCTCTCTCTCTAGTTCTCTCTCTCTCTCTCTCTCTCTCTCTCTCTCTCACTCTATCTCTCTCACTCAATCTCTCTCCTCATTCTATTTCTTTCTTTCTTTCAAACACACATACAGAAACATCTTTTAAGTATTTCATTTATTAGCATAATTTCTTAAAAAACTTTAGAATTAAGGATAGAACCCACTTCTTTATTTCAAAATCAAGGATGTAATCCCGCGTGAAAAATTCCTTTTTCATCACTCTACACTCCTTGTATAGTACAATCTCGATATGTATATATTTTGTAAAAGCATCGTTTAGTTTTCATTCTCCTCGATTGTTAATAAAATTTAATTTTTAGATGTCACTCCCTATCGAACGCAGTACCCTTTTAATTTTTTCATCCTCTTTTAACATTAAGTTTATGAAATTCGTCACCCTTCACTTATTGAGACTTATCTCAGTTTTCAATTCAATACTATAATATCAACGCTATTGGTATAGGGAATTAATACATTTTTTCTAGTTAATCTTAATTTTCATTTAACTAATAGATACCAATTTGCTTTACATTTCTATTAATTTTACTATAATTTTATTTTAATACTACAATTGTTTGGGGTAATTTCTTGAATTCAAGCCATTATATCATCGTTAATTTTTAGCTTGTTCACGAATACTGTAATTCAAGATGAAGATATTACTCCGCTTAAAATTCAGAAACAACCCAAATATGTTACATTTATAAAGAAAACGTTTCCTTCTTCCGTTTAGATCTACTAGACAATAGGTTTTGCTTCTAAAGTTGAGCTTACACTGAGATAGCTTATTTTTCCCCATTACTTAGAACACTCCGATTGCACTACGTTTAAGGATTCGTAAAAAGCTTTCTTTAAACATTTCTGGTATTTTATCTTTTCTTTATTTTGGGCTATACAAAAATATTTAAGGTTAATGACGCTACAATATCTTTTCCTCTTGATTAAAGATTATTTTTCTTTCACTTCTATCGATTCTCAAAATGTTTTCCAATTTTCTTTACTGTTCGTGTCAGATATTTGTCAGCATCTACTTAACTTCTTGTTAAAAAAAATAAGTAGATGCCAACATATACTTCACGGTAACAATATAGAAAACTGGAAATATCCAGAGATATTCGCAGAACCCTAACAACTAAACTCAGGAACAAAATTTAAGAGTACATCCGTAACCACATAACCACCTCGATACGTATAGTTACAGTCATATCTTTACTGAAATTTACAAACAAACATAATTATCAAAATTGATGAAAATTTATTATCTATTTAGACTGAATCATAAAAATTTTAAAAATAAAAATACTGTAGGAAACTATGAAAAGAATTCTCATAGCATACTTGTAAGTATATAAGTATAAAATCTGTGAAGTTAATTCTATTATATAACAGATTTATAATTCACATGACACTTTATTCTCTATATTTTAGTGTTTTTAGACGATTTTTCTTCCTACAACATTGTCAATTCATTCAAATTCAATTACTTACGTATCTCGTGTAAAGATTCTGAAATAAAAGATATATGTTACCTTTAATAAAACTGATAATAAAATAAAATGTAATCGTAAAATAAATAAAATCGTAGGTATTAAACGTTAATAGTTAGCAAAGAAATATGAGTAATAACAGTGTAAACGAAAGATACTACACATTTCTTATCATCGCAAAATTTATTTTGAACTAGCAGACCCGGCAATGCTTCGCTATTGCTAGTATATATATATATATATATATATATATATATATATATATATATAAAGATTAAATGAACACAACTGAAAGCTTGATTAAGCATTAAAAAACTGAACATTACTGAACTACACAAATTTAACCTTTCACTTTCCCCCTTACCCTTTTTACATTTTTTTTTCTTTTTTCCATTTTCCTTTTTTCCCTTTTACAACGCGCTTAAATCGGTCCAGTAGTTTATATATATTTTGGTATATATATATATATATATATATATATATATATAAAAGGCAATGTTCGTGTTCGTGTGTGTGTCCACTATAGACTAAAAAACTACTGGACCGATTATATTTATATTATATTATACATATATATATATATGTATGTATAAAAGAAGAAAGTCTGTTTTTACATTTGTTTGTTTCGTAATCATCTCAACACCGGCGCCACCTAGTAGTATAGTTTTTGCAAAAATCTTTCCTTTCACGTAACTAATATATACCCTGAATTTTAGAAAAAGCGGTCCATAAATGCAATTTTTCTAAATATTTTAACCCCAGCGCCATCTGGCAGGTCCACTTTTTGCAGAAGTATTTCCTTCCATGTAAGTAACAAATATTTGAATATGAGCCAAATCGACCCATAAATACAATTTTTCTAAATATCTCAACCCTAGCGCCACCTAGCGGGTACTTTTTCGCAAAAATATTTATTTTCACGTAACTAATATATATTCTGAAAATCGGTCCGTAAATACAATTTTTCGAAACATCTTGACCCCGAGGCCACCTAGTGGGTCCAAACTAATTCAGAAACCTTGGCGGGCGAACGCACAACACACCAAAGTTTCAGCAATCAGATGAGTGGTATAGAAACGCTTTCGGGACAAACAAACATTCATTTTTATATATACGTATACTAGCCCGGAAATCCTCGGTATTGCTAACACAACTGAAAGTTTTATAAAACATTAAGAAACTCAACATTCTTCAACTTCATCAAAACTCAACTTCATCAAATTTAACCTTTCACTTTTTCCCTATTTCTCTACCTATTTCCCTACCTCCCTATCACCCTATCTCTCTATTTCCCTAGCTACCTATTTCCCATCTCCATATTTTCCTATCTCCCTACCTCCCTATCGCCCTGTCGCCCTTTCTCCCTATCTCCCTTTCTCCCTTTTTCCTATCTCTCTTTTTCTTTCTTCTCATTTTCCCGCACGTTAATCGGTCCAGTAGTTTTATAGTCTGCATTGCCATATATATATATATATATATATATATGTATATATAGAAGAAGAAAGTCTGTTTGTATATTTGTTTGTTTGTTTTGTAAATATCTCGACACCGGCGCCACCTATCAGTCATAATTTTTGCAAAAAAGTTTCTTTTCACGTAACTAATATTTATTCTGAATATGAGCCAAATCGAACGATAAATACAATTTTTCGAAATATTTCGACACTGGCGCCACCTAGCGGCTATAGTTTTTGCAAAAATATTTCTTTTCGCGTAACTAATATATATTCTGAATATGTGCCAAATTTGACCATAAATACAATTTTTCGAAACATCTAGCCCTCGGCGCCACTTAGCGAGTCAAAACCAATTCATAAACTTTCGCGGGCGTTTGCAGAACAACTCGCCAAATTTTATCGCAATTGAATGAATGGTATAGGAACGCATACGGGACAAATAAAAAAAATCACATACAAACGTTCATTTTTTTATATATATATATATATATATATATGTGTGTGTGTGTGTGTGTGTGTGTGTGTGTGTGTGTGTGTGTGTGTGTGTGTGTGTGTGTGTGTGTGTGTGTGTATAAGATAAGAAGATTATGTTACTAATTCACGGTAAAACAACTGAATAATAAAAATTATTAAACAAAAGTTCAGCCATGAAACAATCTTTACTTTTAATTAAGTACTTCATTTTATATTCCTTACCTTTAAATAAACATTAAAATTTTTCAGCTCTATCCACCTTAATAAAATTAATTTGCTTGTTGGTTACAAATTTTTCTGAAATATCATCAATCGGTAATTAATATTTTTTAGAATAATTTTGTAAATCTGTGTAAAACAAAATTCATATTAATTTCTAAGGAAATTCACCATACATAAATCTTAAAATAAAATGTATATTTATATCTGAACATACAAAATTATTGCTTTTTAATTTGTATTCATGAAAATGACTTAGAAATCCCAAATTGCTTATTACTGTTATTTAGATTTAATTAATTGATCGTATTTTTTTTATTTTAATTTCGATCAAATCTGTAATTCCATATCATATATATACAAAGTAAACTATTTATTCACAAACTTCATAACAAGGAATGAGATTATTCATAAACCAGTTTACTTTCTTAATGTTGAGAACTATGAAATTACTTAGTTACGCATTGGCATTCTATTTTCCTAATGTTATAAGGTAGTAAATTTTAAATGTCCGAATAATTATGTTAATGCACTATAAAACATCATTAAATACAATTTAATAATATACAATTACGAGTATAACATACCTTTTTTAATCAAAATATTATTACGCTATTTTTTTAAATCAAGATTCAAGAAAATTACAGAATAGTATAAGTAAATGGCTGAAAAGAATAAAAAATTGTTGATTTAAACCGTCTTAGTTTTTCATGAATGAATTACATCTTAGATATAGACATCGGTTAGAGTTTATTTCTTTGAAAGTAATGATGTTAATTGAACATCCTAAGTAAACATCATTTGAAGGGCTTAAAGTTGCTATACATCAGTAGACATAACACTTGTGTAAATATAACAGTATATTTGGCTGAGTTAAGAAAAAAACGGAAAACTACTTGAATATGGAAATACCATTTTTAGATGTCACTTGTATTTTGTTTACTGTCAGTTCTTCTACACACAATGTGGTTATGACGGTAACAGAAAGAATACGTAAAATTATAAGGAGACATCGATTCTATAATTCAATATTTTGTAAATATTTTTAAATTCATTTTATCCAGATAAAAAAGGTTTATCTTCAATTCGTTTATTTTAACAAATTAAGTAATATTGTATATTTTGTGCGTGTAGTGTATGCTTTTTTCTGCAGAAGCTATGTGTTTTGTGAGAATTATGTAGTTCTGTGTTTACCCTAATATATACAAGCAGTGAAAAGTAAAGAAAATAAAAACTGTTGAATTAAACTACCGTAGGCGGAATACAGAGTACGTTTATTTAAAGAAAAGCTAGAATTTAGAATACTCCTTTATTTTTACTTTTATTGAAAGTACGTCTTTTCAAGTTTAAAAAAAACAAAAGTTTGAATTTTTTTCTCTTATATAAAAAATACATATTCTTTATATATATATATATATATATATATATATATATAAAGAATTCAAAGATGTACTGTAAAACGTACTTTTATACCTGTGTTAATCTTTTGCTAGCTGAATTTTTTTTTTAAATCACTTGATGAAATAAATTCTAATACTCAAAAAATCTCAAAAACTAGGTGTCATCAGATAATCAATGATAAAATTATGGTTCCAAAATGTGTAGCTTTTGAACAGATGTAGAATATTATTCGGTGGAAATGACTTTATTTATTCGTTGAATGGAAGAATTAATATGTTTGGAGTGTCGCTTTATATGGAAGTGAAACTTGGACAATCGGAGTATCTATCTAAGAAGAAAAGATTAGAAGCTTTTGAAATGTGGTGCTATAGGAGAATGTTAAAAATCAGATGGGTGGATAAAGTGACAAATGAAGAGGTATTGCGGCAAATAGATGAAGAAAGAAGCATTTGGAAAAATATACTTAAAAGAAGAGACAGACTTATAGGCCACATACTAAGGCATCCTGGAATAGTCGCTTTAATATTGGAAGGACAGGTAGAAGGGAAAAATTGTGTAGGCAGGCCACATTTGGAGTATGTAAAACAAATTGTTGGGGATGTAAGATGTAGAGGGTATACTGAAATGAAACGACTAGCACTAGATAGGGAATCTTGGAGAGCTGCATCAAACTAGTCAAATGACTGAAGACAAAAAAAAAAGGAAGAATTAACTTTTAAATACGGACAAAATCGTAACATTGAAGACAAATCTCGATATTCTTTACAGATTTAAATAAAAAAAAAAAAAAACAATCTTATATGGACACCACATGACTACCTTGTACACCTGTTAAATTACATATACACATTTTTTAAAGTACATAAAATTTTATTTCACTAATTTCTAATTTTTTTCATTTTTTTTTTTATTGTTATTATTAAATTATTATTTATTGTAAAGATTATTTTACAATCGCAAAAAAGTCGGAAATGAAGTCGGATTCGAACCTATGTGCCTTCCCCTTGTAAGATCCAAATATTTCATTAATTAAAAATTTATTTGGCTGTAAATCTGGAACCAATGATAAAAGTACCACTTCATGATACGTACGTACGTAAAGACCTCACGCCGAAACTACTCAAATTGAATTCGGGGATGGTCTATTGGATTCATGGTATGGATATTTCCGTTGAAATCTGAAAACCGAAATTTTTTACTTTCGCAATACTTGCTTTACTTCTTTCATGGAAGCAAAAGAATGAGTTATGCTAAACAATTACTGGACTTTAATAATAAAGACTTCCAGTAAAACCGTAAAAAAAGAAGAAAAAAAATTTCACTATAAATAATTGTCGACAGTGGCTACAAATAGTGTATTTATTTATAATACCCAGTTTTCAACACCATTAAAATATAATTAAACATAACCGCATAAATAAGAATCATAAGAAAAGAAATTTCGAAGCAATACTCGAAAACTAATGTTATCATAGAGTAATTAAAAAAAATAAAATTGCATGGGTCAGCAATATTGTACTATATTGTTCGCTAACGTTTGCTTTCCGCCTACATTGCTCAGCGCAAAATCGTATCTGTGTTTTTAATTTTGTATTATATAAATACATATATTATATATATATATATATATATATATATATATATATATATATATATATATATATATATATAATTACAGTTGTATTGCTTAATTTTACAAATACTTTTTACTTTTAACTATTGAAGACAATTGTTTATGAATCAAAACGCACAACTTTTTATTACGTAAAGTTTTTTTTTTATTCTTTGTTAACTTTTTGAATTTCTCATTGTTAGTTAATTTGTACAAGATTATTAGTTAATTCGTTTAATAGTTTCTCTTGATCATGAATAAAAATTTCTAATCCTTAAAGATTTTGAATAAAATAATCTAAAACTTAAAAATATTAAATAAAAAATACCAGAACGTTCGAGAAAAACACATACATCAAGTAGTATCTTATCTAATGGTCATCGATTAATACTATAAATAAACATGGAATAAAACGTATAAATTAATATATAAAAATTACAAATTTATTAATAGTATAATTATTTTTAATTATTCGTATTTGACTTTTACATTTTAGATGAATAAGTTAAACTTCTTAATAGATTCACCAGGAATTAACTTCATTTTCTATTACTATTTTTTTTTTCATTTATTTATTTATTTTTTATTTTTTTTGTTAATTACTATATGGTGATGCATTTTTTCACTAAAGAAACGTGTATGTGAAATCAGTTACGTTTAAAGTGCTTTTCTAGAATTTTTTCATTAAGAAAGGTGTATATGAAATCAGTTATGTTTAAAGTACTTTTCTAGAATTTTCTTAAGTCATTAATCTTTATTTTACTGTTGTTGTTCATATATAATATAAGAGAAATACATGAAGTTACTTACATCACAATGACTGATTTACTCTTCAATAATATTTTCCAGTATTAGAACGATGATGCACTTAATATATACTCTGAAAGATAAGTAATAGTTTAACACAAATAATTACATAGACACCGAACGTATTTAATGTAAAACGAAACACAGACTAATACAGAAGCAGAGCTCTGTTTCTCTGTTGCTCGGACAAATTCGGCTTCCCCGATTTTATACGAATGAGCATATCATCACAGAGCATGACTCACCACAACATATTCACAGTTCAACGAACTGTTTCCCGCGTTCGGCCAAACTCGCCTCGCACGATCTAACACGAATGAGCAAGGTCACTTCATAGCCAGACGGTCAGATTTCAATGCCATCCAAAAGTGCGCGGTGCGCCTTAGTTCTTTAAAAAATCTTATATGGACATATAACTTCATTGTACACCTATTAAATTACATATATACTTTTTTTTTTTAAATTAAAAGTACATAAAATTTTATTTCACCAATAACTTCTGATTTTCATATTTATTATTTTTTTTATTTATTTATTTTTTTTTTTTTTGTTATCGAATTATTACTTATTTTTTTTTTACAGTCAGAGGTTAATAATAATTAATAAATCAATATATTTAAATTAAAAAGAAAAAAGTTAAAAAAAAAAGAAAAGGAAATGAAGTCGGATTTGAACCGATGTGCCTTCCCCTTGCAAGATCCAAATATTTCATTAATTAAAATTTTATTAGACTATAACTCTGGAACCAATGAAAATAAGTAAAACTTATGATATATTGTTGAAAATCTCTCAATGAGGGCTTATTACTGCAGTTAAGAAAAAGTCCAAAATCCAATTTTTTTTATTTTGGGAAGGTGCACAACTAAATGTTAGAAATTTCTAACTCCAAAATTACAAAATTCACGGACAGACGTCACGTTGAAACTAGTCAAAATTGGTTCAGGGATGGTCAAAATGGATATTTCCATTGAAATCTGAAAACCGAAATTTTTCGCGATCACAATACTTTCTTTACTCCACACAAGGAAGTAAAAATAAAAAAAATAACAGGAAGAATAATCAGGCGCGTTACTGAAGTTATAAATACAACAATTTCTTTGCTGCTTCTAAAATGGTAAATAAATTAATAATCTTTTTCATTTGTTTTAAATATTTTAAATTCAAAACAACGTTTAGTAGTAAAATTATCAGGATTCTATGAGATCTAACTGTTAATGGGAAAATTAAAAAATCAATCAATCATACACACACGCGCACACACAACACTATAATTCTCTTTTTCCCCTCACATTCTCACCCTTTGTCGCTCTCTCTCCATCTTTCTCTTTTTTTTAATTTATGATAGAAAATGATTCTTCGAATTATATTTACTTTTTAAAATTTAATTTAATTTAGCCAAACCACACACTTAGTCTTTCAATTTTAGTTGTAATTATCAGAATGAAAAGTAATATTGGTTATGTTTTTTTTTACCAATTTTACTGTTATTTCCATAACAAATAACATGGAATGTATATAGGTGTGATTTTGTTTTGAATATAAAAAATTATTACATTTTGATATAAACACCAAGAATCATAAAAAAAATATATTCAGACTATCTTTATTAACATCATCCATCATTTAATAATGGCATCTTCTAGTAGGTCGGCAACAAGAAGAGTATCTGGCCATACAAATCCCGCTAATTACCTTCCGTCTAAGTCCAAAAGAATTAGAAAGAATTTAATTAATGATAAAATCAATCGCAATAATCAATCAATTTCATAAAAATATTTCCATTTAAGTTCTATAATACGTATGAGCGACGTTTTAACTAAAAATATAAACTAGTTATTAAATTAACGAATTATACTGAAATAGTATTTTTTTTTAAAAAAGAAAAGATTACGCTAAATTTTTATAAAATAAAATACCTTTTTTATATATTTATACTTTGGTTGAGCTCTTAACGATCAAAAACATTTGTCTTTTAGTGTTTAACAACCGCAAAATTTTAAGCAACTGATATGAGAAACAAGTCACATAAAAATCAAAAATGGAATAACATTACTCAAGAACGACAAGCATCCTGAATTAGGTAGATTTCATAAGAAAGCTACCTATTGTAATGGGTACCATTATTCGACTTCCGGAAAATTTCGACATATCTTCGGTTTCACATCTTCCAGATCCCAAAACCACCGGCAGTTCAAAAGTTATATACAAAGTTATATATAAAAGAAAGTGATATATATATATATATATATATACACATCACTTTCTTGTAGACACGATAACTACCGTAATTTTGCGCTAATCACTTTCGAATTGATACATAAAATATAACGACCCAAAATCTCAGTCGAGTTTGTTAATGGACAAAATTGCACCATGGGTGTGAAAATGGGGGGACTTTTTCGAAAAAAACAAAATATCGTTATAACTTTCTTATTAAGTAAAATATCTAACTCGTTTAAAGTTTCTACTATTTTTTTGGATAAAGGCTTAAAACTTATCTAAATAAAGGTTTTTGATATCACCAACCACTGGCCCAGGGGATGGAAAAAATGAGATTTCGAAGACAAAAAAAATTCATATCTTTCTTAATAGGCACGGTATCAAATCGGTTTAAGTGGTCGTTAGTCCTTTAAACATTACCTAAAACTTTTGTTTGAAACAATTTTTGATATGACCAGCCATTGTCGTATTGAGTAAATTTGAAGTTTTTCTTAACTTTAAGATGGAAATCTTTTTATCCCCTACTTAGCACCGGTGAAATCTACCTCCGCCTTCCGGCGAGTTTAAAGGGATTTGTTTTTTTACTCTCTAGTATGTTAGTCATACTAAATAAAGTAAGAACCAAACTGCTTTTCCGTTTAGTTGTTTTTTCAATGATCCAAATTAATATTGCATATCAACGTACCAGTTGTTATTGTCTTTTTTTTTATTGTTATTATATTGAAATTTTGTAACACATGCAAAGAATTGCGGAATTGTATAAAGGTTGAGAATAAGAAAATGTATGTAAAACGTTTAATTTAATTGCAGCTCTTAATTTAAAATAATATTTGAATAGATTTATTTCAAAATAATGAAATCTTTAAGGATACGACAGAAGCGTTATTATCATTCAGAATATAAATAACTTTTATCTATTCCATCCAGAAAAAAACAAAAATGTTTTTCTTCCTTTAATATTACCCAGGAAGAGCTTCCTGGATTCTTATACGGGATAGCTGAGTTACATATTGATAGATTAAAAATATGTTTGAAAATATTATAATATTTTTTTGAAAAATAATAATTTTGAAAGCCATAAATGAGAACTTTGCTTATATAAATGATATTTTATCACAAACTGATATCTCTAGAAACAAATTTAATCGTCCGGTATAGAGAAAAATATAAAATTACTGGTTATATTAAATAATTGAATAAGGAAAAAGTTTTTAGCATGCAATTGTCTGTTAATCGTTATCTCAAATACTGGAATTATATCAGTGTTAATAAAATCATTATTAACTAAAAAATTTGAGAAAAAAAAATCTTGAAATGAGATATTAAATTAATTAGGCAGTTTTAATACGCATTCCATCACGTGGGAAAAATTACTAATCGACTTTAAAAACCATTAGGTTGAATTTTAGAAATGAAATAATCAAAATCATGTTTTATTTTATAAAAATTTGACCCAATCCAAAGATTATTTTTGTTAAACGATTTTTGAATTTTTTTTCCGTTTCATTTATCTTAGCAAAGTAATACCAAGAGATAAATTTAATTTGTTGAAGTAAATAATATTTAGATCCATTTTGCAAGTGTATGTAAAATTATTATTTTTGAATGAGCAGAGCAATATTTTTCCATGAATTTTCAAACTTATATCTCATCAGTATTTTTGTTTTTTAATGATTATCTAGTATCAATAAACAGTATTATTTAGAAATATTACTTTCTTGATGTAACGTTATTCTTTACCATTTTTTTCTTATCTTAGAAAAATAATAAGGTAGTATTTATTTAAAATAGTAAAGTAGTACATATTTAATCGTAAGACAATTTTAAAACTAAAAACTTTTATTGAATATTGTACATTAATATAACGTAAGTACTACACTTTGAATAACAGAAGAATCGTTGTCGCTCATCGATATCGTGTTTATTGTACAAAGCATTCCATACGTTTCCACACAAGAAAAAAGAAAAATTTTTCATGAAAACCATTTTTATGTTTATGTATATATTATTATTACTGTTATTATTATTATTATTATTATTTATTTATTTTTATGTATCCTATGTATGAAAATTATGGGACACTCTTTATAGTAAAAAGACCAAATTTATTATACACAATAAGTTTTTGAGTTATCTCTTCTATTCCTAAGTTGTTGCGCGTACTAACAGGAAAGAGTTAACGTACTGTTTCATTCTGGCCGGACAGTATAAATATATAAAAATACATAAATATTAAAGTTAATTTAAAAATATAACTCAATATTATGCATAGTATTGAAATGTAATCAGTTTAAAGTTGTTCATTTGCTAAAAGCAAATAAATTAAACTTTTAAAATTAATAAGAAAATCTGTGATCACATAATAATATATGTAATTTAAGAATGACGAAATATGACCTCAAAATCTTGTTTGAATGACTAAACCAATTTAAAAATTAATTTCAATATAATTGAATAAATTTTAAGAAATTTGAAGAGGAAGTATTAAAATAAAAGTAAAATTATTATGGTAGATTGTATATATATATATTTTTTTTTTTTTACTGTCTAAACTTTATTAGTGTCAATTAATGCTGCTTTATTAATTGTTGCATAGAATTAATATTATATATATATATATATTGAATTATATAATATATTGTTTCACTACAAGAGGGAGTTGTAAATCAGTTGCATCAATTTCTTGTTTTACATAAACTATCCGTAATTTTTCTTATGGCTGTGATGCACGTAAAGTACCTAAGATCAAAGTGGCACTAGTCGATCTCTTTCTCTGAAAGTAAAGATGCACATTCTTGTTGTATTATACATCCATTTTTTTTTGCAAAAATTGGATGTATAATACAACAATAAACCATGTAACTAACAATAAAAAACACTGGTAAAGAAATAAATCAACGGAAAGCAATCATGTCTCAATTTCCCTAATAAGCCTGTGATGAGATACTTGTTAATTTTGACAACGTCGAGTAAATAACTTGTGATTTAGGTCAGCTCTTCTTCAATAGTTACGGTTATAGTAATGACACATAACCGACTTATAATTCAATCATAAAATATTAATTTTTGTTAATATTCTTCTCTCTTTGAAAGAAAATCATAGCTTTCGTATTCTTTCATTTATTATGATAACTAAAGAAAACAATTTTGTTTATTATCACGGAAACGAAGTATTACATCAGAATTCTAACATATCTATCCATATGACATAAGTATTTTATCATATAGACTTCTTACAAAGTTGAATTGTCGTCAAATCTAAACGATATCGTCTTATTATAAGGTTGAATATTGATGTTATATAAATATTTGCAAATATATAATAGATGGTAATAAATAAATATTAATTTTGAATATTTTAAATTTAGGACAATAGAAAAATTAATATATCAATGGAATAATAAAATTATAAAAAATATTTTAAATATAATAAAATGAGTAGTAAAGAATATTATTAGAAATATAGATAGTAACTACAGATCCTTTAAACCACGAAAATAATTTTTTTGTGGAAAGAGAATGTTTAAAAGAAATTTCAATTTCGGTTAAATATTAGCATATATCTTGAATTTGATATACGATTAAGATTACAATAAATATACAATTATACATATACATAATGGGTATAAATAATTAAATAACTAAAAAAAGGCTTTCATTTTCAACATTTTTTTATTCTTATTATACTTCATACCTAAATGATTTTAAATTTAGATAATAGATTTATTTTTTCTGGTGACTGATATGAAATATTATTTATTCTGTTTTACTGAATTTTTTTTTATGTATGTTTTTTAATTCTATTTATAAAATTAGAATAATATATTAATAATATGTGTTTTATATTTTTATTAACGTATTTCTTTAAAGAATTTTTAGCATTGTAACTTCATCAGGATTTTATAACACGACAAAAAAAAGGAGAAAAAAGGACAGGTAATATTTTAAAGATAATTTCTTAATTAAAGAAAAAGAAAATCTAAGATTGACCAGAGAGAAAAATAATTTTAAAAAAATCACGAAAGCGACCAGACTTCACGATTTAATTACAAAACATAAATAAATATAACGGAAGAAGGGTCGCTCAATATGTTACTCACTGTTAGACGATGTTATATAAAATCGTCAATTTGGTTAATATTATCATTGATATACTCACTAACATGTAACAAAATTAAAAAAAAAAAACCTAATTTTGGCTTCATATACCTAATTTTTTGTATTATATTGCATTATTGTATATAAATAACCATGCGATTTGGCTAAGAAATAATAATATTTGATTCATTATTAATATATTCATTCGTATTCGATAACTACTACATGGTTTATAAAAACATAAATCGTTTATATGAAAACAGGCTTACAATGAATGGTAGACTTTCTTTATGAATGATTCTATAATATTTTGGTATGACTTATGCATGAGCATGAAATGATTGCATAAGGTTGCATGTTAGATATTTTAACTGCATTATTCTCTTTTTATCGATTGTCGATGAATTATGTATATATTTCATAAGAATATATATAATATATAAATATATATATATGTATATGTCATAACTAATAACATGTCAACACTTCTAATATAGCTTACATTTTTTTTAAACTATTATAAAATAAAAATATTTATCTTCTTACTTTTTTAACTTCGATATTAATTTATATTTTAAGAGTCCAAAATGTTTTTTTTATTTGTAACATAATTTTCATAGTACTAACTGAACTCCGTCAAAGAGACATTGACAGTTAAAAATCTTAGTGTTTTTGAATGAAAAAACATCGTAAAATGAGAAACATGAGTAAAATGTAGTTCCATATATGGCCACTAGAGAAAAGATAATAATACTAAGTGGAATTATTATAAGTAATATATTCGAAAGTCATTGTTAATTTATTGATTGGTTCACTTTAATAATAAGAAAATGAAAAAATGAAATAGTTTAAAAGAAAGATTATGATCGATTACACATATAAAGTCAATCAAAATATAAAACAAGATACGAAGATCGATTTTGTTGAAACGACTCTGGAAATGGAGGAGGAATCCCATTATAAATTAAATTTTAAACATATTATAACTGAATATGATTATTAATGAAAAAATAATCATTTAGAAAGCTAAATGATATTAAAAGATAACACACATGTCACTTTAAATTAGAAATTATAGTTGAAATATACCATTTAACAATCAGTATTATTTTATACTTATAATATAATTAGTAAATAATTGTATTTTCTTTAATATCATCACTAATCAATTTTTTTACAGGTTTTATATTTAAATAATGTTTTGTTTTTTCTTTTTGGTTTATTTACATGTGTGCAGTAAGTATAAATATTATATAGTAATACAAACAATTCATACTGTTACTTTAATATATGACAAAAAATGTAAATAAATACAAACCTTTTTTTTTATAATTAAATAAAACACATCAAATTTAAAGTGAATAAAATTTCATCAAATTTAAAGTGAATAAAATTTATTCTTAAATGATGTTATAGCTGTGAAACATTTCATATTTATGTTTTCAAAAATATACGTTTATTGTATTTATTTACAGTTTTATTATAAGATAAAAAAACTTAATTTTATAAATTTAAGTCTTATTTTTATTAAGAAAAATCACAAAAATAATACGGCTGAAATCGTTGATATTAGGAAATATTTATCTTTTTACATTATGAATTAAAAGAAATTTGAAAAAAATTAAAGAAATATTAATACTTTGATGTACTTCAAGGAAGAGTAACAACTTAATTATTTCTAAAATCGTTTGATTATTTAAATTTCAAATTGAACGCTTTTGTATACTGTAAAAAAACAGTAATTTTTTTTTATCCGAGTTCGAATCCCAATCGGACTAGACATATTTCACACGTTACAAAAATGTATATCATCAGCAGCTGTAATCGGGCGATTAGCTTGTAGATGCTAATCAAACGAAAAAAGATAGATATTGCACTGTCATTTACAAAAAAATTAAAATAAAATGTATAATTTTATAAAATAGTTTTATAAAATAATGTATGTATTGCTGAAATTTGGATAATAAAATTTCAGTTTGTGTAATATATTATAATAGAAAACTAATACAAATATATTTAAGTATATGATTTATGTACTTATGTAATGAGTAGGAAGTTCTTAAACAACATTACGCTTATCTGATGACGATTAAAGGTATATAATAATAATGCAGAGAAAAATAGATGTAATCAAATCGTTTAAAAAACAGATCGTTTTTTTCAGATCTTCAATTAAATATTATTTCTTATAAATCTGAAATTACATAATATATGTGTATGTAACGGTAGAAACAACAAATACTATAATATATAATGAAATTATACATCATATATTTCATTTTGAAATGTGTTGAGTTGATAATCATCGCATTACTGCGATGAAGTATTTTATGAAATAAACACAAACGAGTTTAGATGAGTTAAAACTACTCAGGAAATGTGATTATATATCGTTCTGAACATTATCTTTACAATCAGCAGAAAAATGATCAATCGAAATTATGGTGGTCTAAAAAAACAGATTACTATTTACAGAATTCAAATAGTAGGAATCTTTGTTTAAAAAAAGGGAGTTACAAACATTATACAAAAATTACATTTTGGCTCTTTAAAATATAATATGTACATTTTAATACGTGTATACTGATCGTTATTTTCTGTCATAGGATTTCACATTGGATTTCTACTTCCGTCAGTTTTGGACGGATCCACGACTGGCCTTCAGAAAACGACCAGGAGTTGAAACCCTGTCAGTAGGGTCAGAGTTCATCAAGAACATCTGGGTTCCTGACACATTTTTTGTAAATGAAAAACAGTCGTATTTTCACATCGCGACCACAAGTAATGAATTTATTAGAATTCACCACTCCGGTAGCATCACCAGGAGTATACGGTACGTAATATTTTTAAATAAATAAAAATTAATTCATGGATTTAGTGTAATTTATTTTATTACATAAAATTATTCAAAAAAGTAATATTTAAACGGTTCGTAAATAAGTTATATTTGAAGTCAGACAAGAAAATATACGATAGGAGGAACATGCTAGTTGTAGGAAAAGGCGTTCGCGTCGTTATCTACGATAACTCATCCTGATAACCAATAGATTTATAAAAAGTAGGTTTTTTTTTGGAATTCGATCACATCACGACCACAAGTAATGAATTTATTAGAATTCACCACTCCGGTAGCATAACCGGAGTATACGGTACGTAATATAATCTTTTTTTTTTTTGACCTTCGGATTTACCGTTAGGCATTCTTCAGAGGATGAGATGAATGATTTGTAGCGTGTGTGAAAATGCCATGCCTGACCGGGATTCGAACCCGGGACCTCCGGATAAAAGGCCGAGACGCTACCACTCGCGCCACGGAGACCGGCGCACGTAATATTATCTAACCAAATTTAGGCTCACTAAACCTCGTTTGCTAGTAACGGTTAGCGAGCGAAGCGACCATAAATTAAGCTTGGTTAGATATTTAAAACCCACCGAGTTGGTCAAGTGGTGAACGCGTCTTCGCAAAATCTGATTTCAAAATCGAGAGTTCAAACGTTCAAATCCTAGTAAAGGCAGTTACTTTTATACGGATTTGAATACTAGATCCTGGAAACCGGTGTTCTTTGACGGCTGGGTTTCAGTCAACCACACGTCTCAGAAATGCTCGACCTGAGACTGTACAAAATTACACTTCACTTACTCATACATATCATCCTCATTCAACCTTTGAAGTAATATCTGACGGTGATTCCCGGAGGCTAAACAGGAAAAAGAAAAAGATAATTTTACAATTTATATCTATAATTATAAGCATAATGCTTATATTGGATTTCTCTCAGGTACATTTATAAGACCCATGCTTGAATAAATTCGGAAAATAGAAATAAAAAATAGGTTAGCAAGCCTAACTAACAGTCGACCTCAGACTGTGCCAGATTACACTTCATTTACACTCATATATATTACCGTCATTCATCTTCTGAAGTAATGCCTTGGTGGTTCCAGAGGCTAAACAGGAAAAATAGAGATTAGAAAGCGTAGGTAAAGTTTGGTTAGATTATATTTATAATTTCTCTCCAAATAATTCAAAATACCCATTGATTTTGAAGAAAAAATTGACAAAAAGTGGCTGTCAGATTTCGAAATAGAACTAAAAGTACGGTCAAATTGAAATGTAAAAACAAGTTCTATTTAGAATTACAATTTTTCTATATAGCCTAAATATAATTAAGATTATGTAAATAAGACGTAAAAGCCAATAATGTGCTTGCTGCTACTAAAATACATCTCCTAATTTCTTTTTTTTTTTCAAATTAAACTTCCATTTTTAGTATTCAGAAAAATGAAGTTTTATCTGGCAATTCTTTTCAGCTTTCCATACCTAATTTTTCTCCTAATGAGGTTGAAAATTCCATACTTTCATGTAATTCAAAAAGATCATTTCATTTCATTTAATACGAATAAAAAGTGTACATAAATAAACATTCATTGTTAAGCCATAAAAGAAAATAATTCTTATATTTTATTCAATTTATTGCATTACTATAAACATTTTTTTTTTTTTCATTTTTATCATGAATATCACTCATTTAACTCGATTCAAGTAGACGCAATTTTAAAATACAATTTCTAAAAGGTAAATAACAAACATACGTACATACGACGAAGTATTAAATTACGAACGAAATACAGCGAGAAAATTTTTACAAATTTAATCTTCTTGCTATATAATACACTACGGGGATGCTTACTTCCAATCATCCCTATTTCCTTGAAAATAAGATACGCAAGTGAATAAAATCCAGTCGTGAGTGCGTTCATTCTTACAGATATACGAACTCACCAACTTCTTGCATTAAACTCAAAGCATACCGACAGTTTTTTTAGTTCTAACTCTTACATTCTAGCAGTTACCGTTAAAAAATATTACATATAAAGCACAATATCATATTTTATTAAGATATATTAACAGATAAAAAACAAGTAAAGTCAATATATAAATTAAAAACCTTCTGAAACAGATACGCCAAAAAGTACCAAAATAAAAATACTACTTAATCCCGCACACAACATCTACGGGTGAATTAACTTTAAAAATAAATGTAGTTAAATCAGGTTTGTAAAAAAAAACTCATGTGGATACATTTTTTTTAAAATGATAAGTATATAAAATTTTATTTCATTAATAATTTCGGATTTTTCTTTTTTTTTGGTAATAATGAATTATTATTTAATGTAATTTTTTTTACAATCACAGGTTAATAATTATAAATAAATCAATATATTTAAATTTAAAAAAAAAGTTAAAAAAAGAAAAGGAAAAGAAGTCGGATTCAGACCAATGTGCCTTTCTCTTGTAAGATCCTAATATTTCATTAATTAAAATTTTATTTAACTCTGGAACCAATGAAAGTAAGTACCACTTATGATATATCGCTGATATAACTCTCAATGAGGGTTTATTACTGCAGTTAAGAAAATTAAAAAAATCGTTCAAAAAATTTTTTTTTTAACAGTTTTGGTCCAGTCGATTGCAATCAAAAGGGAACGTGCACAACAATATTACAACAGTCCTAAATCCAAAATTTCAAAATCCTACGGCTAATCGTTTTTTAATTATGCGAGATTCATACGTACGCACAGACGTCACGCCGAAACTAGTCAAAATTGATTCAGGGATGGTCAAAATGGATATTTTCGTTGAAAACTGAAAATCGAAATTTTCTGCGATCACGAAGTAAAAAATAGTCGTTTATATTCAACTTCAACCGGATCATACATATACTTCAAATGAGTTACGTCCTTGAAAAGTTTTTATACAATTTTTTAACTTTCCCAAAATTTAAACTAAGAAATTTTACTTGTAAAATCTAATTAATATTTCAGTCTATATCTTTAAATTCCAGTCAGTACAGCTACATAAGTTGAGTTTTTGGATTAAAATTTAAATTCTCACACTCGAATTTACAAATTCATGATGACAGGAATGTTTTAAATTTAAATAAAATAGTAATTAATAGAAAAATATTTCTTAAAAGTGTAATGGAGATCAAATTTGGTTATTATTTTGAAAAATAAAATAAGGTTTTTAACCTTAATTCTAACAAGAAAATGATAGAGCCCAGTTCTCCTATACCACTGCCCTCTGGCGGAAACCGTCCGGTTTATTTTTTATATACGAAGCTGAGCCAAAATTGAACCGACTGCCAGTTCCATTATAAATGGATAAGGCATTCAGCAGTGATCCCTTGAAAGACGAATAGCTTTTCATTCTTATAAATGCTGTAGACGGTAATTTGTTTTTATGACATATATAAGGTAGTAGTGACAAAAGCAAAACCCATTAATAAAAATTTGTGGAGCAACCCCTAAAGCAGAATTTTTTATCGCTTGCTTGTTGAACATCTGAGTTGTAGTTTATAAACACTTGGGTAGTTAAGGATAGTAAACATGTTGATGTTAGAACAGAATGAAATGATAAATAGCAATAACTAGTCAGTTAATGGTTAAAATCAAACGGGGGTGTTTTATACTCTTAAATAAAATTTTAAATTTTTGTCTAAAATTTGAAAACAAATATCAAAAACAAATTTCAAAATTCTATTAACCTATCACCTATCACCTATCACATAACAATTACACTTGTAAATTTGATAAAGTAACAAAAAAATATACAAATTTTAAACTAAAATAATAAATTGCTACATTCAAAAAGGGTTGTAGATAATTAAAACAAACTTGTGTAGCAGTTCAGACAAGTCCGTCAAAAAAAAAAATTGAAATAAGTTTCAGAAAGCACTTTTTTTAATAATACTACCGTTTAATTTTTCTGCGAGAACAAAAAAAAGAAAATAGTTTTATTATTTCTCTTCAGAACTTATTACATTAAAAATAAATTAAACATGGATAACGGAAGAGGTTTTATTATTGTCAGTTAATAGCACTGACTAACATTTTCCATGCAGGGAAATTAATTCTGGAAAAAGAGTAAGCAGTTTGCCAATAGGTCTGGTTTTTAGGCTATGAGTAGAAACTGAACAGATTTTCTGATTACACTGGCAGTTTTTAGTTCCATATCGATTTGAGAATAACGTGAAAATTTTCATAGTGATAACCGATTATTGTTTGGACTCGTCGGGACATCGATCATTATTTTCAAGCCTGGGAGAACTCTCTCCTAATCGTTTCGTGATCTGACCTAACTTTGTGGACCTGGCCTCTGCCTTGGGCTTCTTACAAGCCAGATCTGGGTGTTAATGCCGTGTAACTGACAATCCATTCGGAAGTCAGGTATTCCAGCAGACCTAAACCCCGCAAGGAGTTGTGCCAACGAGCTGTATTTAGTTGCCTCGGCGTCAAAATAGTAGAAGAAGAAATTTAACGCGTCCGTCTCAGGCGGACATATGAGTGCAAGCTGGACTTACAGTACTTGGGAATGTAAATAGGTAAACCGCTCTAAATCTTGTTCGGAGATCTACGGCAAGATTAGGTTAATACGCTACTGAAAATAAGAATATTTTTAGTCAAAGGTAGATTGATTATGGGCAAGTTACTATCAGGATAAATCCGCTGGTACGGAACATAATTCAGCTCCAATAGGTCTATGTAGATAACCCACCGGATTGGTCTAGTGGTGAACGCGTCTTCCCAAATCAGCTGATTTGGAAGTTGAGAGTTCCAGAGTTCAAGTCCTAGTAAAGTCAGTTATTTTTACATGGATTTGAATACTAGATCGTGGATACCGGTGTTCTTTGGTGGTTAGGTTTCAATTAAACACACAACTCAGGAATGGTCGAACTGAGACTTTACAATACTACACTTCATTTACACTCGTACATATCACCCTCATATGATATGAGGTTCTTTGTTGGTAGGTCGAACTGACATTGTACAAGACTGCACTTCATTTACACTCATACATATCATTCTCATTCATTCTCTGAAGTAATAGTTGAACGGTAGTTCCCGGAGGCTAAACAGGAAAAAAGAAAGGTCTATGTACATATTCATTTGTCTTTCTTATGCCGTACAATTACTAACACGGAGAGCCCCAATGATGTACAAAACGATATTAAGTGCAAAACACATAAAGTTCTTGCATGAAAATAACAATTTTTCATTTTTATTTTAAAATAGAAAAAAGACAAAGAAATTTTAATATAAATTTAATTTGGTGGGCCAATAGTGGAAAACTTAAAATGCCTTTTATATCATTTCTCTAACCAGCAACAACAATAATAACAATATTAATAATATGGATATCAACCACAATAGAATAGTTTTATTTCCTTCTTATCGTTCTTATAACTTTAAAAGAAAATTAAAACACCCTCTTTCTAATTTTGTAATTTTGTAAATTGTTGCTTTTTTAAAACAAAATAACAATAAAGTGTTAGTTTATTTGTGTAATTATATATGTTATTTATATCACTGAAAAAAAAAAAAAAACAGAAAAACGTAAATAGGTTTTTAAAAAGAAAGCCAGTTTTTTAGTTAAGAAAGGTGACAATTGAAATTTGATCATTGTTATCATGCCTATAGTCTCATAAAACAACAAAAAAGCAGTAACAAAGAAAAGTAAACTATCGATTGGAACAGTATCTATAGCCGTTGTTAAAGTGTCAGTTTTATTACTTAGGCTACTCTTTTTCTTCTCGGAAGTTATTTTTACATTTTTATACAGTCTAGTATATACTATCTGATTTTAAAGTGTTTGTAAAGAAAGGTATATCACGTAAAATATCACCAATAAGGGTAATTTTAGTGTTAATTTTATTTATTTATTCTTTTTTTTAATATATCTTACAATATATGCATGGTTTATTTTAATAAAAAAGAAAATATTTATTAAAGTTCACAAATCTGAAATCTAGTGCGCTCTGCCTAAATATAATCATCCTTTTTAAAATGTACATAAATTTTTAAAAGTTACTCTTTTAAAAAACTTTTTTGTTTTAATTTACTTCGGTGTTACTGTTTGAATATGTTTTTTTATTTTTTTTAATTAATAAATAACACTTCCTAAATCACAACTGATGCTTTATTTACGATCAGTTTCATTTACTTGTACATCGAAACCATAAGTACGTAAATTGTATAACAAAATAATAACGTGAAAGAGAATTATCCAGTTTAACTCCTCGAAAGAATACAAACAAGTAAACTTTCACTTGCACTACGTATACTAATCCGTTACATGTATGAAAAGCAATACGCCGCGTAGAGATTGAAATAATAGAATAATGAATAAATGGAATAACGAAACTAAACAAAATATAATTAGTAATTTTTATAGAGGGATGTAACGAAGAAGAGTTACACATGAGGAAGAACTTTCATCACGCATCACTTTCCAGATACAACAAATTAAAAAAAAAATAACATAATTGGTAATCTTCAACAAAAATAAGGTAATGAAATTACCCCCTCAATCAAATAAGGAGAGAGTTATCTCAGTTCCAGGTAACGTTTCCCAGATCTAACACATGGAGCCTTTTCAGCCGTCTAATACGTTCACAGCTAGATGGTTTACATGAACGTTTAGCTTAAATATGTATGTCGAGCTTAGCCGCTAAATTATGGCGCTTCCGTTATATACCAGGGAAATTTTTTATGGAACTGCTGGATGATTTCGATGTTACTGCTGCATGCTGTATCCCAAAGTTTAATTAATGAAGCTTATGAATTATGAATTATAGCTTATGAAGCAATGAATTATGAAGCTTATTGCTTCATAAAAACCCTTGTCTCTACGAGTATATCTGTTACACTGAAGACGCGACAATTCATATATTAGACAAATCTATTCTCCACGTAACAAACTTTGAACTGAGCTTTGAAAAAAAAAGCGTTAATTCGTTAACCTTGTTAATTTTCATAAACTGAATCATATTTATTTTTTTGCAATTTTTCGTTAAAATGTAGAATGCATCTGGTGTTCTGCGTGGCAGCAGGTCAATTTTGACACCGCTGACTTCACCCATTTCTGACCCAAGCCTTCTCCTTCATTCCCTAATAAATGAATACTTCTTCTTCCTCACTTCTTATTTCCTTCTACTGACCCTTCCAAAGTTGTCAAGATTCCACATCCTCTAACCATATATCCTAACCCGGTTTCCTTTTATTTTATGTACTTACCGCACAAGTTCTCTTTCTTATTTATTCTTGATTATTACTTCTTTATTCCTTACTTTATCCGTTCATCATACTTTCTCTTTCCGTCTCCATACCCACTTCTCAAAAACCTCAATCAAAAGAGGGAGAGGAATTCCCTCTTCCTCATCGTTCATGTTTCAATTCCATACAGTAAGACACTACATACATTTGGCTAACCTAAGGTTAAGTACATAATAATAATAATAATAATAATAAATACATTAAAGTTATTAGAATATGAGTCTTAACATACCATTAACTCAAGTGCAGATTTTTACAATACAGTAATTCGCTCTTCTGACTTAAGACTTTCTTTGCCATCGCTATTCTTCCTTTTATTCCATTGCCTTCTTCGTCCTCTACCACAGTAGTTTTCAAATATCTGTAATTTTAAGCTTTTTTCTTCCTTCACTTGTTCTTGTCACTAAAATGTACTGTACAGTATATACATTACATTATTACTGTACAGTACACATTGTATAGTATAGGTATAAGTATATACCTATACTGTACTATAACAGTATACTATAATAGTTTTTAAAAAGTGTATGAGATAAAAATGGACAAAATTTTAATAATTAAGAAAAACGTCTAATGAGTTTTATTTTAATTAAATAAAATAATCATCGATATATAAAAATAAGTAGAACACGAGAGTATTTAAATAATTGTTCTGAAACAAGAACACAAAAGATTAAGAAGGAAAAAATATGGAAAAGTAGTTTGTGTCTTTATTTTTTATTTAAGTTTTATTTTTTGAATCAACGAAAAGGATTTTAAAATGTTATTTGTTAAGATAAGAAAGTTTCTATTTTAGGCAGATTGTCACAACTTGAAAATGAGTTTGTTGAGGTATACCTACACGTAAATGTTAACAATGTTAAATCATATATAAAACCTGTATATTTGAAAATTACATTAGAGAAATTATGATTTTTGACCAAAGAAATTTGTACAACGTAAAATGAAAGATCTTTATTACATAAATATTTATAAAAGATTACTATTGAATAAAATTTATGCAGTATGAAACAAGTGTTCAAATCCCAATTTACTTCGATATTAAACCTTCTGTTAGAAAAACATGATTTATTCTACAGGAAATTTTCTAGTATATCTCTTATTTTTACTATTTTTAATAGACTTATGCTAGATTTTTCATAAAGCAAAAAAAAAAACATATGATAAGAACAGACCTTTATGTAAGATGAAAAATACGTTTTATGATGTAACAGTGGTTCCTTCGTAATAATTTAAAAATACTGAAAAAATAAAAAAATTTAGAGCGTTTATAAAGTTTTATGCCTGAAGAAAAATTTTAAAAACCCTTTTATGGTTATATATTTAGTAATAGAAAGGAATTACAGAATTGAACAATTTATTCGAATTTGATTTATTTCGTTACGATGGTTTTTAAATATTTGCCTTCAATTAGTTTCTGTAGCTCCCCGCAGCAATTATTAATCTACAGCTTTAAAATTTTTATTAAGCTTGAATTTTTTCAATAAATAACATTTTACAGGATTTTTATTCACAGAAAGCTTTCCTCCATCCTCCATCGTAATATTTTAGAAAGATTAATTTTGGTAGATCGAACAAATATTCATCGTAACCAAAATATTCCAATATTTGTCTAAAAATATCAACGTATTTTCAGATTAGATATATTATCAAAAAATAAACATTTTTTTCTTCTTTTAATTAGGTTTAGAAATAAACCTTCTTTAATTAGGTATATTAAAAGGTTCATGTTTATTTTCTAGGATACTTATACGTTTCGTTACTTATATACGTTTGAGGATTTCAATAGCTTTAAACCTTCTCCGGGACAACGCGGCCCATTTTGCAAAAACCCGCGCGTAAATCGGTCCAATAAATTTTTAGTCTATAGGGGACACACATACGAAGATTGCCTTTTATATATATATATATATATATATATATATATAGAGAGAGAGAGAGAGAGAGAGAGAGAGAGAGAGAGAGAGAGAGATCTATATATTTATATATACAATTTTTTGAAATATCTCGAACCCAGCTCCACCTAACGGGTCCAGACTAATTCAGAAACCTTCACGGGCTCTCGCACAACTCACCAAAGTTTCATTCCAATCGGATGAATTGTACAGGAACGCATACGGGACAAACAAACATTCATTTTTACTTCCTAGTACGAAGTAAAGGAAATATTGTGACAGCGAAAAATGTCGGTTTTCAGAATTCAAAGGAAATATCCATTTTGACCATCCCTGAATCCATTTTTACTAGTTTCGGCGTGACGTCTGTACGTACGTATGTATCTTGCATAACTCAAAAACGATTAGTCTTATGATGTTGAAATTTTGGATTTAGGACTGTTGTAACATTTAATTGTGTATCTCCCCTATAATAATTTATATATTATTAGTAATTATTAACCTTTGATTGTTATTTATTGAAAAAAACAATAACAATGAAAAAAAAATGAAAAAATATCTGAAGTTATTAATGAAATAAAATTTTACGTACTCTTCATTGAAAAAATGTGTATATATAATTTAACAGACATGTAAGGAAGTCATGTGATGTCCACCACATGACTTCTATATTTAGTTAGATTATATATTTATTAGATTATATTTTTGTTCGATTTCATAAGAAAGCTACCTATTGTAATGGGTACCATGATTCGACTTACGGAAAATTTTGACATATCTTTGCGTTTCACATCCCCAGACCCCAAAACCATTTATATGTATATATATATATATATATATATATATATATATATATTTAAAAGAACATTACAGAACGTAGAACAGAACAGAACGGCATTTTCTTTAAAGTTAACGGCCAAAATCCACGGTGATGGAAATGGAGGAGCTTTTATCGAAAAAACAAAATATCCCTATAACTCTCTTATTAAATAAAATATCGAATTCGTTTAAAGTTCCTACTGTTCTATCGATAAGGGCCTAAAACCTATCTAAGTAAAGTTTTTTGATATCACCAATTATTGGCCAGGAGAGGGGTAAAATGGGAATTTGAAGACAAAAAATCATACCTCCCTTAATAGGCACAGTATCGAATTACTTTAAAGTGGTCGTTAGTCCTCCAAACATTACCTAAACCATTTATCTGAAACCATTTCTAATATGACCAACCGTTACGGCAAGGGATGATTGCTGAAACTGTAAGATACAGTTTGCCGTATGGTAAACATCTGTAACTCTTCATATGCAACCGTTTTTTTATTGAGTAAATTTGAAGTTTTTCTTAACTTTAATGAGGAAATAATTTTTATTCCGTACTTAGCACCGATAAAATCTACCTCCGCTTTCCGGCGTGCCGAAAGGAATTTATATATATATATATATATATATATATATATATATATATATATATATATATATATATATAGAGAGAGAGAGAGAGAGAGAGAGAGAGAGGCTCTCTTTTAATTCAGAAAATAATATGTTGTAACTACGTATATTTCTATCGCCTAAATTATAATTACCTTGTGTAATTTTATTAAACTTTGATCAGAACTGTTTTATGTATGAAAATTATTTCTGCTTAAAATTTATTTATTTTATATATTTATTTTTCAACGGGTAAAATTATGTAATCGAAAACAGAAAAACTAATTTGTAGAACTTTTTCAGTAATGATAGCGATGAAGTTACTGAAATAAGAGTTGTCAACGAGTAGAATTTTGAAAAGTTGTTCATTTTTAAATCTTGAAACTATGACGCAGAAAATAAGTTTAAGAAAGTAAAATATCAACTTTTTGTCCACTTTATTTAAATAAACATTGAATAAGATTAGATGGTACAAGATAAGAATAAATAAGGTGATGGGGAAAAATAAAATGAAAAGAGATGGAAAAAGAAGAATAGCAAAGAAAGAATGTCAAATGACCGAAGGTTTCCCAAAGGACTGAAGAAAGAATAATTGTAGAAGTGGTTTAAAGGAGTTTTATAGAAGGGGAAAATAAGATAGACAAAGAAGATAGTATAAACTCCGAGGGGCGATTCGACTGCAGGTGAGCCTGTGCATATTCATGGCGTGCGCACAGCGTCGCTGTCGTCCAATAAAACACGTTAAGTAATAATGCAGTACGATGGGTCTTCTCCCCGACCCTTATTCCTCTCTTCAACCCCTCGTCTGTTTATAATACCAATTATAACGTCTTCTCCGTGAACCAAAATTATACAGTATACAGGGCTACCTTACCTTATAACCTCACCTCACCTTACGCTGAAAACAAGAACTACACTCGCTCTTCTACACGTAAAACCATTTTCAACTTATATCATCAAAAAAGGTAAATAACTTTGTAAATTATCTGTAATTAAATTAAAACAATGCCTAGTCACATAAAAAAGTTATGAAGAAAAAATCTATACGGTTCAGAAAATTTCACCACGTAATACCAGCGAACGATCACAAAAAGACTATGAGGGAATTATTTTCAAGATGTAACTGTACACGGTAAAATCGACTCATTCAAATACAGCAGATGAAGTTCGTTATTCTGTTCAATCGGTGACACAATTTTTACTTTTCTTGCAGTTATTACAACGAAGGGAGGAGTATTTATTGCTATTGGTCAAAATAATTACTCAGCCGAGATTTTTATATTCAATGTTTTAAATCCTCAATTGTCAGAAAATACGAAAAAAAAAATATTTTAAAAAAGATTCATTTACTGATCAGTGTATGTATATTGGTGTATATGTTCTATTATAACTAAATACGTGTAAGAAACGTAGGATTAAAACGTCTACTGACACTCGCTGAACGATTTTATGTGGCGTGTGGTCAAGTACTTCCACACGCCACACAATTCCGGAGATAGAAGAGGAGTTTCCTTAAGGAAGTCTGACTTCCTTCAACTGATACGTAACATCAGAAGGAAGATCAGTTTTTTACAGTATATATGTTATTTTGAATTACGTAAAATCGTTAATAAGTTACAGGATCCATCCCGGATAAAGATATCCTGATTATGATCGCGATAGATGCCCACCGCCTTAATTTACGAAAAAACTTACTAAAACATAACTTTTACCAATTAAATAAAAAATAAACTCACAAACATGAACACAAACACAATTCTAATACTTTTTTCTTCCCAGCCTCCAGGACTGAACCTGCAATCAAGCATCACGCGGTCCTGGGAGGTGCCTCGCCTCTAACCACTCAGGACCCCCCCCCCCCCGCTGGTATTAAAATTCGCATAAAAGTAACCTTTACTAAGATTTGAACCTTAGAATTAGAATTATCGAGCAAAGACGAGTTCACCACTAACCAACCCGATGGGTTACACCAACACACCTTTTTTTTTTTTTCACTCTACTCCTCTGGGCCGGTCAGACTGGTTGGTATTGCGCCACCCAGGGGAGTGTCTGGTAAACTCTAACGAGTCTCCCCGCCTACCGACTGAACGTCCGCCATGGCAGGTCGGCTCGCCGGTGTCAGCTCTTTTGAGTGATTTTCTGTTTGCCCATTTGGTAACCACGACATACCTCGATTAGCCGTAACGTGGCACCGGGTCTTTTCTTACTCTTCTTCATCAGAACCTATCTAAACCCTTGGAGTCCTCATTGAGGACATCACCTCAGCATGCCGTCTCTCACCACTGAGGCTGTCCACCTTACCCTATTCTATACTAGTAACCTAGTCGCCTTTCATCTATATCCTTCTCTGTTAATACTGCTACTATAAATTCCGTAACCTTCTTCCAGTTTATTTCGCTCCTCAACATGTGCACTAGGAACTCTGCTGGGCTCATACCTATTATGCCACAGTTCCTCCTTTTAATTGCCCACCTCTCGCAGCAGAAAAATGTGTGTTCTGCATTGTCAATTCTCTCACAGTACATACATTCTGGACCTGGCCTTCTTCCAACACGATGGAGGTACTCATTGAAATTGCCATGACCTGTAAAAAACTGCGTGATATGATAATTTAACTCACCATGTTTCCTGTCTAACCATAGTGCCAGATCTGGAATCAGCTCCTTCGTGCGTTTGGCTGGTCCATCCTCCTGCCATCTATTTCGCCATCTATGTCTAAGTCTATCTTTTGCTTCATTTGCTTCGAGGCCGTGCGCCCTCTCGACTCTATTTAGGGCCATTAAGTCTATTGGTGGCACCCCAGACAACACGCACAACACCTCATAGGGGACCGTCCTGTAAGCTGAAACCACCCCCAGCAACAGCCTCCTATGAGTACTAACCAGTCTGTTCAAATTTCTTTTAACCCTGACTGAGTGCCACCACACTGATACCGCATATAACATCATGGATGTCACTGGGGACGCTATCGCCCTTCGCTTAGAGGGTCTTGAAGCTCTCTGCGAAGACATTATTATATTCAAATTCTTAGTCATCTGTTCACCTTTGGCACATATGTCTATTATATGCTGGGTGAACCGGCAATTCCTCTCATAAGTCACACCCAGGTATTTAATCTTTTCGACCTCTGTTATTTGTTGGTTTCCAATTTGGATGGCCGGACGGTCTAAAATCCTCTTCCCTGTGAACATAATATATTTACATTTCTCTATTGCCAGCTGGAGTCCCCTCTCTTTAAACCAATTATCTATCGTTCGTAACGTGTTGTTAGCACTCTCTTGTACATCGACAGTTGTTTTACCCTTGATGAGTATCGCCAGGTCATCGGCATAGGCAATTACTTGTACTCCATCCTGATAGTCTAGTCTTAATATCCCATCGAAGGTCAGTATCCAGAGTAAGGGTCCAGTGCAGAGCCCTGTGGCACACCACCATAAATATTGAAACGTAGGCACTCGCTCTGCGTGTCCACCAAGCATTCTCTATTTGAGAGGTATTCCCCTATCTGCCTTCTTAAATAAGGTCTGATAACTTTTTCCACTTATGCCCTGACACCTAACACACCTGAAACATTCATATATAACTCTTTGGATCCCTCCGTACAGTATAAAATAAGTATTTAAACGTACTACTCAGACCGCACAACATTTCATTTTAATAAAATGATTTCTAGAATGCATACAGTACAATATTTAGCTGAAAAAATAGAATTATTTAGAACCAAAAACAGGGTAAGAAAAAAAAATCGTAATATTCACACAACAGTACTAAATTAAAAAATTGTCATTTAGAAAAAAAAAATCATCATCTACAATTATTTAAAAAAGTTACACTTCATTAGATAACACAATTTATACTGGATACACAAACTAGGCTACTCAGTTTGTTAACAGAACTCAGTTTTTCATTACCCAACGATACAAAGAACACATAGAAACACTTCAACACTCTGAATTAACATTTACAACTAAATCTCATTGAAACAAATTAGATTTTAAAAGTATTAACTGTAAATACAAAGAAAAAACTTATACTTAAACAATAAAGAAAGCAAACTAAATATATTTGAAATACAAAACACAAAACACCCTAAATGACAATAAAATTTTTAACACATCATAAACAATATAGATCCTTTGTTTTCAAAACTTAAACTCCACATAACACTTAGCGTTCCCAGCGGAAAACCCCGAAGTTTAAAGCTACGTCAAACGAAGGTAAATTTTTTATAACATTCACCTTAAAAATAAAGGATACTGTATCAGATGAAAAATATTAAGATGAAAATAGGAAGTAAGGTATTAAACTACGCTACATTTCAAAGAAGGTCGTACGAGTAAAAAAAGATTTTTAACTCTGTTATTGGAAAGAAGATTCCATTTAAAACCCAATGTATCATAGTACAGTCACTGCTAGCTTTTTAAATTGATATACCGGTAATATTTTTTTACTTCAAAACAAGCATTTAACGCAATTACGGCATGGTATATGGTCTTTTCTACCGAAGAATTAGGTCAACTATTTCAAATTGAAGTTAGCACTAAATAAATTAACTCTCATCTACCAGAGTAAACCTGTTTATTATAGACTATTCAGTTCAGATCCAAAAAAAAAACCTGAACTTTCTATTTGAACTTGTTTTCCAATTGCATCACTAACTTAATAAAAAATCGAAAATATAATCTAAACCGCGCGCGCGCGCACACACACACACACACACACACATACACAAGCTATGGATTGTATGAATGATTTTTTTTTTTATTAGCACCTTTTTTAAAAATATCCTATTTACATCTTTTTACATTCTGGGAGTAGAATAATACAAAGTTGTAAAAAGTACTATATAAATCGTTTAAAGAAACTTTTTGTTGTATTTTACATAATGAAAACTATAAGTCCGAAAAAATCAGAGTAGTCATAAAAAAAATTGGCAAGAAAAACTACATACAGAGAAAAGTGAAAACAAATATTTAAATTAGATCTATGTAATAATTTCTTTTTTTTAATTCTCCAAAATTAATTAAAATAATAATTTTGATAAACGCAAAAGTTATCAATCACGGTTGAAGATTGTTGAAATAATTATAAAAATTCCATTCAATAGGTTGAACAGTAATTTTTTTTCTATTTCGATCCAGCCACCTAAACTTTTTATAATCAGAGATTTTTAAGTGCAGTCATACAACATTTCAAAATATTTCCTCGTTAAATTTTTCAAACATTTATTAAAATAATTTCAGTAATGCCTCATCTAACTTCAATAATTTGTTAATCCATTTGTGTGACTCATGAAGAAAATTAGATATCAAGATAATAAATAAAGTTTTACTTTCCCGTCTAGCGTTGTAGCAGAGCTATAGCTTTAGAAGGGAAAGTATTGAAATCAGTCCAGTTTGAAAAAATGCGGTTTTCACCGGATTTTTACGTTTTGACACCTAAGGAACCCAAAAAACCGGATAGAAATTTTCTTGATGTTCGTATGTACGACTGTGTGTTCGGTGTCGCATCCTAAATCACCTTATATCTGCAAAACTACTGGACCGATTACTTCTATATACGGGGCATTGATGCCATTAAATTTTCAACTTAGATGAAGGTGATGAGGCTGTACAGCAAGGTCACCTTCATTATCTCTTTATTTTCTTATTTTGTTAACAATTAAAAGCAAAATCACACCTCCACCCCAAACAAAATTCTCTAAATAAACTAGTGTCTAAGTCGGTATACTGCGTGATTAGTACCTCCTCTCATTACAAGAAGCGCTAGTGTAGCACTGACGTACAGCTGTTGTAGTCGTCTGCTATGTTGTGACGTTACAAGTGAGTGGTAGAATTAAATAAATAAATAAAAAAGGGATATAAAGTGACCGCTAATACCGCCACACACAATGAAATAAGATATGCGCGCGCGCTTTAGTTCGCATTGAATTAAATAAAAAATATTATATTTTAAATTAAATTGTGTGTACGTGCGTGTAAGCCATGCATCAGAAAACAACCGCTTGACGGGAAAGTCCTACATCTGTGTTGTCAGCTTTTTTAAAAATACTTATAAATATTTAATAAAAGAAATTTCTAGCCTCAATAATAATAATAATAATAAATACAATTGTTAAATTTTAAACAGATATTTTATCAATAAGAATTGTTTTATGAAAATAAAATTATTTACAAACTGATAATCATCTTTTGCGATAAGAAACAACAAGTTATATTTATAAATTTTACAAATCTTACAATAGTTGTATACTGTTTTACTTAGGTAAAACTAAAATTTAGAACATTTCAACAAAAAAGTTAAAATAAAAATAAAGTTGAAAAAGAGATGACAAGCAAAAAAGATAGGTTCAAATATAAAGTAGTTCTACAGAATCATGGGTTAAAACAAAGTGAAAAAGAAAAGATCTCTCGCTGTTCAGTTTGTTTTATTAAATGCCATTTATCTCATGTGCGGACATTCAAAAACTTAAAATTTTTTATTAAATTGACGTCTAGAACGGTCGTCCATTCCCAGTGACCTTTACAAAAACACGGTATTAATAATGTTTTGTAATACCTCCAGTTTTATTTGTTGCCGTTTTGTTAATCCACTAGCAAAATATATGTTACGTTTTGGTCCTAGTTTAAGAGGGGAAAAGAGGGTTACTTTTTCTGCTTTACAAAGCAAAAATTAGCTGCTCCTATTATTTGTTATAGGGAAAATAATATAATCTTTTTTTTATATTCAATACTTCAAAAATTTGTATAACTTATCTCTAAATTACACCTTTTACCTCACTGA
Source organism: Lycorma delicatula (assembly GCF_047948215.1). Lineage (NCBI taxonomy): Eukaryota > Metazoa > Arthropoda > Insecta > Hemiptera > Fulgoridae > Lycorma > Lycorma delicatula. The sequence goes on from NC_134462.1 coordinate 60,549,087, forward strand.
TAGAATATCACAACCAGTATTTATATTCTACAAGGTTAATTACTTGACAAGGAGGTTAATTACTTGACAAGGTTAGATTTTCAGTTATTAAATAGATAATGTATACATTTTCTTTGATAGAAATCTGTTAGTAAATCAATCAACCTTTTTAATTTTTTAGCAATAAAATACTTCTTACTCGACAAAATTTCAAAAATAAAACAAAAATGTTAAAAATAATTTCCAAACGCTGCCAATAAGATATAATAAATATTTTGCTAAAAAAAAAAAAAAGAACGAAAGACAGTAAATAAGATAACTGAAGATGGAATTTTCTAACTTTCAAAATAATTTAAATTTTTCCTTATTGTATATCCCCAACATCACCAAAATAAAGTAAACATAAAGAAATTCAGACATCTTTTTCAAACAATATTTATTAATAATATTAAATTTTTGTTAGTTATTTGGTAGGAATTTAAAAATATTTCTTGAAAAATTATTTTCAATAATCAAACTAAAATTTATATTTTAAATTAAATTTGTGCGATAAATCTAAAATTATCGATAAGATAAATACCATCTAACCATGTTAACTACCTTAAAGGAAAATGAAATTCTCAGTAAATAAAATTTATTTTAAATTTGAAAATTCTAACTATCGTTATATTTTTACTTCCTTTCGCAAAAAATTTCGGTTTTCAAATTTCAACGGAAATTTAACGATTAGCCTAGAATGTTCAAATTTTGAATTTAGGACTGTTGAAACATCTAGTTGTGCACCTCCTTTTTTGATTGTAATCGGCTCGACTAAAAGTATCCAAAAAAGCCCAAAATCAAAATAAATTTGGATTTTTTACTTTTCTTAACTGCAATAATAAGCCCTCATTGAAAGCGTTTCAACGATATACCATAAGTTGGTCTTGTTTTCATTGATTCCAGAGTTATAACCCAATAAAAGTTTAATTAATGAAATATTTGGAACTTACAAGGAGAAGGCACATTGGTTCAAATGCCACTTCATTTCCTTTTTTTAACTTTTTTTAAATTTAAATATATTGATTTATTAATAATTATTAACCTCAGATTGTAATAAAAAATATATGTTAAAATTTGATTCAGCGGTTCTTTGAATTAAATAATAAATTTCCAATAGGTTTTTTCGATATTAATTTAAAATTACATTTTTAATAAATCCATTCGTGGTTTTATTATTTTAATTACAAAACTAACAACGAAATTGGCTCAACTGAATTAAATATTTCACATATGAATTATTCATTAAATATTAATTCATTTATTTAATTGTGTACGCTCATTTAAAAGTGTTTAATTTTATAAAATAAAAAAAAATATTATTAATTCAACATAAACTTTAAATAATTCAATGGTGTTTTAAATTGATTTGTGTTGGAACACAAAGAAATTTCAGAGTTAAGAAGCTGGAAAAATTATTAATGTTTCCCTCGCAAGCATCAACCGATAAACATTCTCGGCTGGACTAAATACCAGAGCAAGCCGTCAGCCTGAAACTTATGATTAGACTGGATTTTTCTCAATGAGAAAAGGAAAACCAGCTATTTCCCGTTCATTTCAAATTTCTCTTTTCAACCGAATAGGGTGTATTAAAAGCGACTACCTGGAAGTAAAGAAATACTCTTTCTCCAAACGCCAAAGAAAATGAGTTTCTTTTAACAAAAAGATTGTAAATACACGTAAGCGCAAGCCCAATATAAAGGAAGTATTAGTGAAAAATAAACGTTTGCTATTAATTCACCTCAATAAATAAATAAATACACCTAACGAGAGTTAATTTTATTTTAACGGCTCATCAGTACGGGTTTCATTGAAGATTGAATCTTTTGCTACATTAAATGAATACAATACGTTTTTACAGTCATTTAGGAAGCTTACTGACATTTATTTAATTACAATATAATTTTAATTACGCGGTTATTACAAACTATAATTGAAGAGGGACGTATTACTAATGTGTTATCGTATATATTTGTTAACTGCATTTAATAAAAATTTTAAATTTTATAAGATGAATTTTATAAATCAGAAATTGATGTAATTAAATTTTATGTCATCTGTATTTATAAAGCAACTTGTCCTGGCTGACTGACTTAGTAGCCGATTCATCAACGTTCAGCAAACTATTGAAGATAAATTGATAAAAATTTGTATATGTGTTCTTCTTAAATGTAAGTGCACATCAAGAAAGAATTTTTTTTAAATTCCGAGGTTAATATGTTAAAATGGAGTAACAATAGGATTTATTATTGTTTTCTAAATTCTAGGGATGAATATAACAATTTGATTTTTGGTGTGTGTAATCTTCATGTGAATATCTAAAAAACAAATTTCTACATTTTTCGAAATCTGACCTTGAAAGGGGTGATTTTCCCCGTTTCCGATTACACTAAACGAGATATTCATTAGATTTGAGCTTGTAAAATAATCTTCAAATAGATATTCAAAAACCATTTTCAGGTTTTTTTAATTTGGATTTTTTAATGGTGGGTGCGACGACTCAACCAACACAGCCACTGTTACTACTGTACGTGCGACGCGACTGGCTGCATCTGCCTCCGGTTACTTGAATAACAAAATCAAAAAAATTAAAAAGTTGAAAAAAGTACGGTCACCTCCGACTGGTGTTTGTCGGATAACGCTAAGAACCGAGAAAATAATACTCCCGTTTAAGTACTTTAAGTACGGGTAAGGAAGTATTTTTACCCGTACGAAGAAAGGATAACCAGCGACTGTTTTGAAAGCCAAATTTTTACATCACTCAAAGTTTTGGATTCTATACTGGCTCTGAAAAATTACAATAAACTGATGTTTTTTATAGACTGAACAGGCTTTAATTTTTATTTATCATTATTATTCTTATCAGCATGAGTTTAATAAATACAACGGAATACATGGTGCAGAGCTCTCTGACTAGACGGGAAGGGTGAGCGAAGCGAGCCATATGTAAAATAAAAGGAAAGAGCCGTGTACGTAGCACACCCAAATAAGCAATTCCTATTACGCTTTCGAAAAAGAATTTTTATTTTACAGATTAAATAATAATTCGTAAAACCGCATCGTTAATAAGTATTGACTGCATAAAAAGAAAATACTTCTACCAAAACATAAGTTATTCTATTTAATTTACTTTGACAATACTCTAAAGCGTTCAAAGCAAAAAATATCCAGTGCAAAAATACAGTTCACCGCAAAATAGAAAACCAACCAATTAACTAATACTCTTAAACCTAATCCCTAATAACAAAGATAAAATATGTAGATAATAGACCACAGTTAACACTCTTATTGTATTATATATACCACATTTAATAACTACATGTATGTTTTTCCATAAATGTTAAATGGACTAACGTATTAGTTTGCGTCCATGTATGTTGACAGAAGAATAAAAAAATCTGATGTGGACTTCCCCTTCTACGCTTATTAAATTACATATATTTTTTATTGCATTTTTTTTTATTGAATTATCAATCATTTATTGCAAAACCCTTTTTACAAGTTAAAAAAAAAGAAAGGTAATGAAGTCGCATTCGAACCGATGTGCCTTCCCCTTGCAAGATCGAAATATTTCATTAATTAAAGTTTTATTTGGCTATAACTCTGGAACCAATGAAAATAAGTACCACTTATGATATATCGTTGAAAAGCTTTCAATGAGGGCTTATTACTGCAGTTAAGAAAAAGTCCAAAATCAAAATTGTTTTTGGATTTTGCGCTTTTTTGGACATTTTTGGTTCAGCCGATCACAATCAAAAGAGGAGGTGCACAACTAGATGTTTCAACAGTTCTAAATCCAAAATTTCAAAATCCTACGGCGTTTTTGAGTTATATGAGATAAATACGTACGTACGTACAGATGTCACGTCAAAACTAATCGAATTGGATACAGGAATGGTCATAATGGATATTTCCGTTGAAATCTGAAAACCGTATTTTTTTGCTATTACAATACTTCCTTGTACAAGTAAAAATTAACAAAGTTATATCTCATTGGTTATAGATTTACATTAATAAAATTATAATATATTAATAAGATAACACATCAAAATCAAAAATTGCATAGCATTAATATATATTATCCAATAATCTTTCAAAATTAATATTTTCGAAGGACCTGAGTGGAATAATAATAAACATTATTCGAATTGATAATACAGAAAAGTAAAGAAACATTTTTTTATAAACCTGGTAAAACTCTTTAATTTAATCCGAAACAGTAAAACGGGTATGAAAGTATTGGATGTACACACTAAATGGTTTGACCCGGAAAAAGAAGTAAACTACAGTTACTTTTTATACCCGACCTTATTTAACAAACGTTGAAAATATAATCAGAAATGCTCTAAAAGAGAATAAAGGGATCAGCTTCGAATGCTGGGGTTTCAAAGCAACAAGCTAGAACTGGTCAGTAGAAAGTACAAATAAGAGAAGCTATTTGTGCTTTGGTGGAAACTATTGAAAATTACAGACGATTTAAAAGGAAATGGAAGGTTATCAGGAACGTAGAAGCTTAGCTAGAAGCAGAATAAAATAAAGACAAAGATAGTCCAAAGAACTTGTCTGAGGACAGATAACCTTATAATACACATCAAACATATTTCATTTAAATCACGATAGCTGTAATAGTCAGCATCTACTTCTATGAATACATATGTCAGAATGGGTAAAATCCTATAATTTGTCCACTCCTCAAGGGAAAAGAAACAAAATTGATGTAAGAATTTTCATACTGTAGAGAGAGGTTGACCTTGACCCGGTTAAGTAATGTAATTTCTGATTTGAGTCTCAAGAATGAAGTTACAAAACATATATAAAATTCTGATGATGCAAAAGTTTTTAAATCTTGATTAAGAATAAATTTATCCAGAAAAGAATACAAATTTACGTGTATGTAAAACGGGAGAATTTTAAACTGTTAACAGTTTATATAAATAGTCTGGTCGCTTGGCAACCAAATAAACATCATTTATAACACGTCGTGTATATTAAAAAGTATAAATAATTACAGCGGTCTGATTTATATTACATCCAACTTTACCACCGACACCATTACCTGATATTACCAAACATTTTAATTTAACCTCGATCCATTAAGTTTTAATTTAATTATTCCTGAAATAAATATGAGTATATCATATAAAAATATTTGTTGATTTCTCCAACAGTAAGAGATCTTATTATTAAATGTTTCATACGAAGATGTAAGTAAACTTTATTATTATTATTTTTCCAACTAAACATAACTGATTCATTAATGGAATGCATTTAAAACATACGATTTAAATATTATTCTATAAAATTTATATTAGCTCTAGTGTCTTTCTTTTTTTTCGTTTGTTTGATCTCCGAGACCACCTTTAGGTATTGCTTCAGACGATGAAAAGAATGATTTGTTCCGTGTGTGAAAATGCCATGCCTAACCGGGATTTGAACCCGGGACCTCCGGATGAAAGGCCGATACACTACCACTCGCGCCACGGAGGCCGGCAGCCCTCGTGTTTGAGAACATTATTCTATACGAAAATTATTTAGATATATATATAGTGAAGCGAAATACCGTATCCCTGATACTCAGATATTTTTAAAAATAGAAATTAAATTTTTTGACGCGCAATTTTTTTTCTTAAATATCAGCCAAGCGGGCTGTTTAATAGTTACTGCGTCGTCGCAAATCAGCTGTTTAACAGCCGATTTTTGAAGTTGGAGATTCTGAGATACACTAAAAGTTAGCTGCTTTTTTTTAATACTAGGCAGTGGATACCGGTGTACTTTGGGGTTGGGGTTCAATTAACCACACGCCTCAGAAATGCCTGTAATATTTCTGGAATGTCTCAAGCTTGAGTTTGTACAAGACTACACCTTACTTACATTTCATACATATCGTTCTCATCTCACTGGTCCGTGGAGGGAGGGGGGAATTTCTTATTCATTAGTTGAATAAATTGCAACTACACTTAGAAAAATAAATAAATAGATTTCTATCAACAATAGGAATAATATCCAGTTGACCTAAGCCAAAATTAAATTTTAATTTAATTTAAGCTATTTAAAATCATTAATAACATTACAATTGGATATACTCACACTATGTTTTTAAAACCTATTGTCATGTTTGTGCAGTTAAATAAAATTATAGTACGTAACAAATTCTTTAATTCAGATGAAATTTTATACAAACTAGAGTGGAGTTCCTTTTTTTATTTGAAAAGAACAAGAAATATGTCATAAAAATTTTTTCCTGTAATAAAATAACTTTCCTTTTTTCTGTTAGAATTATACATTGAAGAGATGGTGAATTTTTAAGAATTTTGAGAAGGCGTTGTATTTTCATTTACCAAAACTATCATAGCTGTAGCTGCTAAAATTCTATCATTCATGATCTAATAAATAGTTAAATTCCTAACTTATAGCACACTTTTTTATTATGGTATCATCTGGTATGAATCATTGTCAAATAGGTCACACTGCTGTTGTCACAATAAACAAACGAAAAATTGTAAAGAGAGATTTACAAGCTCAATGGTTGCAAGTACCAGGGCTTTAAAAATTCTAATAAAATAAATAAAACTGTTTATTAAATTAGTAAATAAAAAAATTATTTAAAATAATATGAGTTTATATTATGTTACCAACAAAACTTCAAAACGAAAATGTGGCGTTAATTTGGGTGTTTATATCTTTAGGTATTTATTTCCAGTTCTTCAGTCGAAAATCGGTACCATAAAACCTTACTACATCAAAAAAAATTTACGGCATAGTTCCTTGTTTCTGACCAAAAAGGATAAACAACAAAATATTTATACTTTTTTTTTTATTAGGAGCTCGAAAACACTATCTGATTTTTTAAATAAGATACAACACACTCATAACTCTATAAAAAGATGGTAAAGGGGTGAAATTGTGATTCGCAAAATAAAAAATTTTCACAGTGACGAAGAATGGAGAAGAAATCTAGCAGCCGTCTGACGGAGAGAATGAAGACGTGTTCTCTTCATTGTGACGTCCTTCTCAGGTCTCAGAGATTTTTTCGATCAACACGGAAAGTCAGACAAAAAGAAGAAAGGAGTATGGATATTCTACGACAGCAAACTCGGCCTAGCCTTGACTCAGCCGATGAAAGAAGAGAGAAAAAAGAAGCTACAAAACTATCCTTCTTTCATTCATCATACAATTATTGTCGTACAGACAGCACACGCGACTCCCGCCACGAAGGAAGTGCAATCCCTCCAAAAACTAGGGCTCCGTATGGAGCATTCCTGCCAGATCGAAAATCACTAGCACCGAAAAGTCTTCAGTGGATGAACTGAAGGGGAATCGTGCCGAGAGAAAGACACAGATATCTTGCTAATCTCCCAAGGAATAACCCAAGTAGAAATAATATTTTAAAATCCGATCTACAAAGAACCGTAACGCAATCCCAAACTTCATTCGTCTTAAAATAAAAACAAATAAACGAGTGTAACTGCCATTAAAATTTAAATACCAGCCCTACAATAAGAAATACCTAGTAGTAAGGAACCGAAGTTCAGTCGATGTCTGCGATTAATAGGGGGACAAATTATCCCCCGATATCCTTGCATTTTGTTCCGAAATATATTACAAAGGAATCTCTCAATGAGAGATTCCTTTGAATGAGAGAATGAGTCTCGATGAGACAGTAAAATTTCTTAACTGAATGCACATTTCGACTGTTAAACAATACCATCAATCGAAATTAACAAATTAATATAAAAAACATCAATATTTTTAAAATCTTAAATAAACAAAAAATATCCAAACATAAGCGGCAATAAAAAAATGTAATTGTTCCTTAATATTAATAAAATTAAAACCCACATTTATATTATAATGAAACTCATAACTAATTGTTAACAGGCACACTGTAATTTTTTTTTTTGTTTTTATTTTATAAATACAATTTTTTTCTATAACTACCGATGAGGATCGTTTATTAATGAAAATATATAACTTTTTTTACTCTTTCAATGAAATAACATGATTCTCTTCAAAACAAAATTAATTTCAAAAGTTGTTAAAGTAACACTTTAAAAATTCAACGACAAAATAAATAATAAAAATAATGTGGTAAAAGTAGCACTTGAGCTTAGTTTATTTTTTCCTTTTCTTTTTATTATTATTTTATCATATTATTATATAATTTTACATAATTATATAATTCTTAATGTTATCTGTCTGTCATTCTCTCTCTTTCTGTTTCTGTTTCTCTCTCTCGCGTGATTGCGGTCTTAATCTGCAATGACGGGTTATGCCAAGTCAGTACAAGTATTATTATGATTCTGGATAAAATAAATATTTAACAATGTAGCATGTTTTGAATATGACTGATTTCTGGAAGTCTCACTGTATTTGTGTATTGAGTCCTAACCGTACTAGGTGTGGTGTGAACGTGTGAGGCCTGTGATTTTGCAGTATTTGGGTATCTTTTCGGTTACTTGGTTTAAATGTTTGTGTCATCGAGCAATGTTGGCAATATCGATGAGGTAGGTGATTTTTTTCTTTTTAGGATTGGAAGGAGGTGTCTGGTCTATTGGTGAGTATTGTTTTATCCATATGAATGTCGACATCCACTGTATTGTGTACAATTTGTATTCAGTACTTCCGAGTATGAATGTTAATGTGCATTTGTAGTAGGGGTCAGTTTTTTTATTAGTTTGTATGTTTTGGCTAATTCTTGGTGTACTACTTTATCTGCAGCGTTTTTCTGGCTGTGAATTCGGTTCCGGTTAGAGTTTTCCATCCACCTATGATGTGTTCTACCTTTTTGTGATCTTCCTTTTGTTTATGGCATCTCCGGCATATGTCATTTATGGCGTTTGGGTCGCTAATTAAATACTTTGTGTAATTTCGGTTTGTTACGACTTAATCTTGGATGAAAAGTAGGAAACGTTTCTCACGAAAATCTAGGGAACGGTTGGGTCGGCCAACACAGTGCCCCGGAGTGCACTGATAAAGCTACATTTAAAAAGGGGTCGCCTTAAGGGATACCTTAAGTTACACAGTAGAGAGAGTAGAGATAGACATAACCCGCGCATATCATGCATTCTCTCAGCCTGTGTGTCACATCGTAGGATTGAGGTCATCCCATTAGTTAACTTTTACGATAGGCAAGACAGTATTATAAACCCTCAACTGCACAGATTTTATTGTTATTTCTTTTAGGTTGATTACTTATAACTCCAAAGTTAACGTTTTTATTCCTAACCTCCGCCAATTTTGCACAAAAGTTCCTTATGTTCTAGAAACTTAAGCGTCTGATATTTATTTTCTTGACTGAAATAGTTACAATAATACAAAAAATTCTTACATTCTTAACTGGAATAAAAGAAGAATGGATTCGAATTCATAAAAATGTATTAATAATTTATTTTGGACAACTAAAAAATTATTTTTTTATTTGTAAAATTTTATATTTCACCAAATTTGAATAATGATTTATTTTTTAAATCTTACAAAATAAATCAGGATTCACAATGTAAAAAGATGTATACGTAAACTTTTTTTTAATTTTTTGTGTGTTATCAGCTATTAATAATTTCATATGTACCCAAGGAAACTATAATCAGCTCGGTGATCAATAATCAGGTTATTAAAAGCGACATTATTTTATTCTTAACATGCTACTACCCTAGATATTCCAGCAGTTGTGGTTATAAATAACCAATTCGTTAAATAAAACGACCTTTCCAAAACGCCTATGAGTTTCTTACTGACCTTTTATATGATTATTAATGTTTAAAAGAGATTCAATGGCTTTACTTCAAAAGGTATTTATAACTATGCATCGGTTGTGATAAGGGGATGTTTACTTTGTCAAGAGAAAAAGGAAAGAAAGTTGAATTGGTTTAATGACGGACAAAGTAAAATAAAATAAATAAAAATAATAATAAAGAAATTTGATTACAGGAATTAAAAACGTTTGGTAAAACCAAAGATATTTTGCATGTCTATGTTCATAAAAAATATATTTTTTTTAAATGGCCGTCGTACTGAGAGGTTTTAATCTTACTTAAATTTATTGACTTAAAAGATGACATATGAAGCAAGAAAAACTTGATTTAAAAGATTGAACACAAACATCAAATCTCTTAGAACCGGAACATGCTCTATAATAGGGAGCATACAGTCTTTTTATAAGTCTTTTTTGTGTTTCTTCTTTTGAATTAAACATGATCAAAAATTCTTTTTGAAACAAACTGTATCGTATATGATTTATTGTATATAGCATTCAACTGTAGAAGTATTTCCTGAAAGGAATGAATTATTTATTTTTATGTTTGTAAAGCGTACTAATATTTTATTATGCCTGCTGCAACCTAACATAATAATTTACAATAGATTAAACGTTGATTTTTGTTGTACATTTTACATCTTTTGTGAGGTTTACAAAATAAATTAGCATTCAAATTTTGTGAAATATCATCATCACATTGTCGGCGGACCTACCGTCATCCGTAGGTCCGCCGACAACAACGGTGGTGGTTAAGGCAGAAGGTAAGATTTATGCTAACCAGGTGCTGGAAGCCATCTTCCCAAATCAGCTGATTTGGAAGTCGAGAGTTACAGCGTTCAAGTCCTAGTAAAGCCAGTTATTTTTACACGGATTTGAATACTAGATCGTGGATACCGGTGTTCTTTGGTGGTTGGGTTTCAATTAACCACACATCTCAGGAGCGGTCGAACTGAGAATGTACAAGACTACACTTCATTTACACTCATACGTATCATCCTCATTCATCCTCTGAAGAATTATCTAAACGGTAGTTACCGGAGGCTAAACAGGAAAAAAAGGTGCTGGAAGCCAGGCTTTAAGGCCAAATTGTGTCTTGGACCAGATCGCAGTGGCCACTGCTTTACCTGTGCCAAGCCTGGGCACTTGCGAAAAGACTCTATGCAGGAGCCTCAATGATTTACGAGCAAATTGCATGTACATGCGCCTGGAGGCCGTGGACGTAAGGCGACTTCGCCTATATCATGAATCCGCTGGAGTTTTTACAACGAAGCTGCGGTGTCTGTAGGGGACAGCCCCAACCGGGAGGAATGGGAGGCTCCGGTTTCCCACTCCCTTGCAGTCACCATTGGGGGGGGAATGCAAGACGGTAGTCCCATTGGGGATCCGTCCGGGGGTTCTCCATTAAGGCTAAGCGTCAAGACCGGAGTCCCGGTGGAGAAATCCCTAGGTATTCCCCCGTTAAAGGCATGGCATGTAACACAAGACCGAGGCCCGGCTACCTGGTGAGGCCTAGCGCCCTACCGAGGTAGTTTGAGACGAAGGCACCCCTCGGAGCCGATTTTATGTGTGATTGCGGATCCGGTTCCGGTGGTGGCGGGGAGATTACAGACGAAAAAAAATTCGGCAATAATCCTTAATTTAAGACATATTAATCGTTTAAATTTTTTTCATAAATATGGGTGTTTTTCATAGATTTTATTTTTTTGTATAGTTAATGAAGAAAATACGTAGTACTAATCTCTGAATATAGAATAACAGAAATATTATATTATTCTATATAATTTTTTTTTTTTTGTCTTCAGTCATTTGATTGGTTTGATATAGCTCTCCAAGATTCCCAATCTAGGGTCACTCGTTTCATTTCGGTATACCTCCTACACCCTACATCCCTAACAATTTGTTTTAAAATTTATTTCAAGCATTGCTTACCTGCACAATTTTTCCCATCTACATGTCCCTCTAATATTAAAGCGACTATTCCAGGATGCCCTAATGTGTGCCCTATAACTCTTCTTTTAACTATATTTTTCCAAGTGCTTCTCTCTTCATCAAATTGCCGCAACACCTCTTCATTTGTCACTTTTTCCATCTATCTGATTTTTAACATTCTCTTGTAGCACCACATTTCAAATACTTCTAATCTTTTCTTTTCAGGTACTCCAGTCGTCCAAGTTTCACTTCTATATAAGGCTACGCTCCAAATATATACTTTCAAAAATATTTTCATGATGTTTAAATTAATTCTTGATTTAAGCAAATTACATTTTTGACTGAAATTTCGGTTGATTATTGATTGAATATCAAAATATTGAGAAAAATCTAGAAAGAAACGAAAATTGAAAAAAAAACTAGAAAAAAATATTATTCATAATAAAATTGCATGGGGCATTGGCGGAGATACATTTACAGATATATCAAGGTTCTCGGGATTACTTTTACTTATCCATACTCCTTTTAAACCAAATAGATTAACAGAATAAAATATAAATTAATTTAGTAAAAAGAAAGATTAATTTAGTTATTTTCGTAAAAATTTAATGCTTTTTTATTACTTTTTTTACTTTTTTAACTTAACATAAGTGTTACTTATGCACTGAGAATAGAAAAACAGTTTGAAAAAGAAAAAACTGATACATAGCGTGGCTCGTAGCTGGCCGTAACGATCAAAAACTATTCGGCTGAGACTGTGTCGGAGCTACGACCGCAAACCTTTAGAACGTAGAATACGTCAAAGTTGCAAAGTTGCTTATGTGCTATGAAAGAAAGTGAACGATTACAAATTAAAAACACAAGTGGGACAGTTGGTTCAGGCACCACTGACTTTATTTACAACGGATATATGATACAAGAAGTAGCTGATATAAGGCAAGAGATTCGGCATCGGTGTCATTTTATGCTTCTTGGATTTGGTATGATCTGTTTCTCTCTCCTGTAGGCGTTTGCAATACTTTTGAACACATTTAACGCCGATATACTCTAACATTTTGTTTAAACTGATTTTTTACAAGTTTAATTACGATTATTTATACCTTTTAACAGTATTATCGCTAATATAGTATAGAATATAAATAGTACTTGAGAAGATTTCAAAGACTCTTCACTCAATGTTCTATCTCATCGAAATCCAGAAATTATACCAATTTTAGTAACACCGAGCGGCGCAAAACGAGCTACTTTCTTCTCCCCAGGTTGATGCAGTACTGTGTTCATGTTGTGCAATTTATAACTTTTATTCCTTTTATCAAATGGTATGTAGTATAACCGTGATTTTTTTTCGTTTAGAAAATATTGCAGTTTCAAACGTTTCATGAAAACAAAACCCTCGATTTTCTGATAAGGGGCCTAAAAGGTAAGACGTACTCTACGTCAACATTAATTTTTCGTGTAACATACGAATGATGACATATTTCATAAATCGAATTTGAAGCTTCATATTTTGATGCGAGTCGTGGAACTGATACACAGTATAGTCTTACCCATAGTAAAAGCTTTTATACGGATTTGAATATTAGATCGTGGATACCGGAGTTCTTTGGTGGTTGGGTTTCAATTAACCACACATCTCAGGAATGGTCGACCTGAGACTGTACAAGACTACACTTCATTTACATTCATACACATCATCCTCATTCATCCTCTGAAGTAATACCTTACGGTGGTTCCGGAGGATAAATAGAAAAGAGAGAGAGAGTGTTTGGTCTTACCTGATCTGTCAGTTTTCCTTATTAAGAGACATTACATCACAGCTTATCAGATGATTACGAAAACAATTTTTTGTTTTCAATTCGCAAAGGTGTAACAATACGTGGCATCTTCTATCAAGTAAATTTTTACTACTTTCGTTCAGTAATTAGAATTAATCAGCAGGATAAATATAGAAAAACGAAGAATGAATTTGAGCCTTTCCTAATGCAATCAAGGAAAACTATTACAATGCCATACGCCTGATTTACCCTGCTTTTTGGGAGGGTAAAATCAGTAAAATCCAATAAGAAGAAATATGAATGTCAACTGTAATCTTTCTTATTGATAGAGGAGATCAATGCATTAATAAATTCTTATTGCAAGAGGTTATGGTAACCAAAATTTTTGTTTCTTTGAAAAACGCTTTTGACTATCACCGTCCAGGTCAAAAAGTAACAAAAAGCCTCTTCTCGGATGTTAAAATATGAACAAAGGTAGTAGTAGTAAGATTAAAATCAAAATAATAAAAGAGACGTATTAGGATAAAACACGAATAACAAAATTAAATTTACGGTTGTATATCGTTAAATTAAGTAAATTGATTCTTCTTAGAAATAACAATACAACCAAAGATTTTGCTGTTAATATTTTGAATTATTCATTAGTTAACTATTCTTAAACAACTTTTTCTTAATTATAACAGTCACATTATGGAACAAGCCTACAATGATAGCCATTAATACAGGAGTACAAGTTTAAGTTTCGACAAGAACCTTGGCGAGTGTTGTAAACTTCGCAACAGTTCATTAATGACCATTACAAAGAGTTGCATACCGTATTTTTTCTACGGCTGAGAAAATATTGGGAATACAGATTAAAATCGATGAGAAAATAAACATTTTTTACGGAATATTTTTTAAAATTTTTCAAAAAATACATTAAACAATACATTTCTGTAACAATAAGTTCTACCTTTTCTTTAATATATCGATCGGTCGTTAAAGACGTTTATTCTTCAAAATCCTATATAATTAACAAAAGGATAAACACCGTAATAAAGAAACATAGTTACCTATCGGTTTACTTTCAAATTAACTTCTGCCTGCTAACTACTAAATCGAATTAAAATCAGAGTAAAAAAACCGTTGATACGAGTTTCTAATCGGTCAACAGTTGAAAAGAGGTGACCTTTTGATGTATCATAATGAAAATTTGTTTCATTTTCCTCATTATGGTACAGGTTCCAACCTCTTAATTCAAATCGGTTGGAATCGTAGAAAAAACTATTTTAGCATTTAAATCACTAATAATTTATCCTTTAAAATGTTGTTTTCAGATTAAAATATTTCATTTTACATAATTTATACAAATTATCATGTAAAAAAATTTTATTATGAGATTTTAAAATACCGTTGATTTCTAAAATCGTTAGCTTATCTCAGTGAGTAACTTCGATCCACATAACCAAACAATGGTGTACATACTTTGTGTTCGACTACAATACTAGACCTCCCAAAAATGAATATAAAATTTATACAATTAGAAAAACAAACAGAATTTTGGTTAAAACAATTAGATGTGAGCATTTAATATTATCTCAATATCTTATCTACTTCTATCAAAAATCAGTTGATAAACATTGTACTTATAACAAAGGAAATATTAATTTATTGCGACCTAATATCATATATATATATATATTGTTATATAAATAGACGTATATGTAATCAACATCACGACCTTATCAGATAAGAGAACAATCAATAATTGACAAACTATTCAGACAAGTCGTGATTGTTTTGCTGCGAGATTATTCAGACTAAAGATCGATGTAACCGCATACAAAGTGTGTTCAATTTAATGACCTAACTCCCCAAATACTGAATATGGATTAGATGATTCTCCATGTAAAGCTTGAAATGAAGCTAATATACAGTAACACAAAATTCTACTATTTTCTATAATTTTAAACCGGTAAAAAAAATATCCAATCGGTTTAAAAAATGTAACTGATTATCTATTTAATTATAACATATAATAGCAATAATAATTTAAAGCTTTTAATTTTAATACTACTTTTCTTTTTAAATTATTTTTAACAAAATAAAAGGTATTTTATTTAAAAAATCTCAGTTGAAAAATAAAATTAAACCTCTTGAATAATTATTACAACTTTCAGGATTAAAACAAAAATAAAACTCACCATGTTAATAAATCTGTTTAGAATTCGAGTATCATAAATGTAATTAAAGACAATAACTCAAACTATTCAATAATTATAAAATCTCTACCAACAGAAAGATAAGTTTATAAAAAAAAAATAAAAGTTTACCTAATACAAGTTTATATTTTGTTTTAGAGTACAGTCTAATTAAACTTTTTTCTTGTTAAAATATTAACTTTGGTCATTTTAACTTTTTTTCCATATTAAATTTTTCTTTTATACTTACATAGTGTTTCTGTAATAACATTTTTTGACTAAAATATACATTTTTGTTAATTTTATTTCAACTTAAATATAAAAACTTAGAAATTAATGAATATTTATAAAATTTGTATTTTAATATAGTGCAAACGCACTGATATATAAATTTCATGCCCCTAACGCTGAGACTCACTAATTATCATATTTAGCTGAACATAATCTAAAAACCCAGTATAAAAATTGTATATATATATTTTTTTTTTTTTTTCAATTAATTTAGCTTATACTTAACAAAATATGTTTTCTAAATTTATAATGGGAGGTCAATATAGGGGTATTATATTTATATTAGTAAAGAATACGATTCTGACATTATTTAATTCGTAATCATTGGGTTAATAGGCGGCTACTGGACAGGAAATGTAAGCCTCAAAATCAATTCCTACTCCAAAGAATTGAAAATGGAGAAAAGAAGTCAAGATAAAGAAAAGGGCAAGGCGGTTTTAAAAAACGATCTACCCGAAGAGAAATCACAGAACGAGATAGAACATCACACCCAGAGAATAACTCAAGACTCCCCCTCTAGACATCAACTCCCCCATCCCATTCAAAATCTCTTGGGAGATAAAAGCGTTACTATCCAGAATGGGAATAGAACAATATCGGTAAACGATTTTACGTCGACAGTTTAAATTCATCGTTTGTTATATCATAACCGCAAAGGTTTAAGGACACCTGACACAAAACAGAAACAGTTTATTTATTAATAAGAATAATAAGCATGCCATGCCATGCTACGGAAAAGTAAAGATCTTAAAGAAAGTTTTGAAGTGATTACCGCTGGTTTTCTCACTGAGCCGAAAACAGGAAAATCTTCATTATAATAATTATTTCTGTTCTAAATTTTCATATTAGACCAATTTTCACGTTATATTAGATCAATTGTGAATTTTTAAAACGATTGGTGATATAATAGTAAGTCTGGAGAATAAAATGCAAAATATTTGCTATATGTACATAATTGAGTGTAATATTTTGTATTATTTAATCGGTCGCTATTTTCCTCTATTTCTACTAAAAATATTTTTCTCTATGGCTGTGTTATATCGTATGAATTACGCGGCTGGAACCTACCTCCTAATGAGGGTCATTGTATAACAGATTTTTCATTAATATACAGGTGTTCAACCGATCAAAAGCCTACCCTTTCAAACTTCTCATCGATCAGAAGTGGACATTGTTTAATGTATCAGCTATTTTATTATTTTGATTTTATTCCGATTTAAGTTACTATTATCTTGTCTGCTAAGATGATATCTCCTCGTAATAAATGGACTGGTAAAAACGGTTTTTATACGTAATACATACAAATATCTTTCTTTCATTTCTAATTTATTTATTATAATTTTCAAATCCTTCATTACATTTCATATAATTTTATTTATATATTTTTTAATGTAGATACTGCATTATCGTACGACTTTAAAATCCTTCTATTACTAATAACTTGTACGATTATCATTAAACATTAGGAAGGTAAATTTCTTAAAAATCAATTAACCAATATATGTATATTTCTCACAAAGTAAAATTTACAGTCGATTACAGTATTAAAGAAACCATAAGTAAATATTATATCATACAATCACATGTTGGAGGCATCCATAAAATTACATACTAATATTCCTGCACAAAGTTAGGTCACAGCGGATCTTCCGACTACGGACTGTGTCACTGTCGCTTCATTTGCCGATGACACGGCTATTCTGGCTGCTGATTTTGATCCACCAACTCTGCTTAAAATAAACTACAATCTGAATTGGATCAAATCAACGAATGGTTATCCAAATGGAAGATTAAGGTTAATCAAGCGAAGTCGAATCATGTGACATTCTCAATGAGGAGAGGAGACTGTCCACAGGTCACCTCTATGCTGTTTTTACACCACATGCTCAAAATGAACAGTACTTTGGCCTTCATCTTGATCGTTGTCTGACTGGGAAGGTTCATGCAAGGGAAAAGAGAAAACAATTTAATATTAAGTTAAAGGAAAATATTAAGTTAAAGGAAACGTACTGGTTGCTGAGCAGGAGACACTTTAACAGAGGCGCCTTGGTTCGTAAGATACAGTGGTACGAATATCTGGGTTTACCATGTGTTCGAGAAGAAATACAGCGATTCGGTACAAAATGTAAATTGCGGCTAAACAACTACGTGTAACTACAGCTATAAACCTTCTAGACAATAGTAAAGACGTGTTGGACCTTGGTGACTTTATATGGTTTGAGGTGAAACTTCATCAACTTAGTGTTACCCATCGTATCATCGTTTCACTTCGTTCAATTTTAGTTATTCTATAAATATATACAAATCAACATATATTATATATATGTTGATATATATATATGTTGATATATATATATATATTATATCAGCAGATTACAGACAAAAATGTTATTTATTGAAATAACTTTGGTAGTCAATTGTGTGAAATCATTAAAATGATTTGTTTTAAAAGAATTAAATTTCGTTTCACAAAAATTTTTATTTTCATTGATACCTAATTTTAAAATAAGGTTATACCGATTAAATAATGAAGGTTAACTAAACCACTTAAAACAAAATAATAATTAAGCATGAAATCTAAATCGCTATTAAAATTTATACAAATTAAATTGCAAAATTTTGAAACAGTGCAATAAACAGCCCTTAATTTTCTTTAAAAACAGTTTGTATTGAAGATGTTTTTAATAAGTATAATAAGGAAGAAAGCCATGTTTCGTGTTTCAAAGATTATATCGTATATTTTCTTAAAAAGCTAAAAGAAGCCACTTCCTACTTTTTATTTTTTCAAAAATTCATCCCCCATTAAAAAATATCATAACATCAATGGCTGCACACCCGCTAATCCGACGTTTTCAAAAGTTTTGTAGAATCATTCCCATTTAAAATGCAACTTACTACACCAATTTTCATCGTTGCAGTTAAAACATTATTTACGAAATGTTTTAAACAAAATTTCAATATTTTTCGACTTGGAAATCCTCAAACATCGAGAAAGAAAGAAAACCTGGAGGAGACTTTTCTTATTTATAACAATGTTTTATGCATTTATAATTGCCTGCAAATTGAGAAGAGTTATTTTAATTAGGCCCTAGGACTTACATAGCATTAAACCATAATATAGTCAATACCCAAATAAAAACTTTTTTGAGAAGGAAAAAGCTACTTTCTCTACCATCTGCACTAGAATAAATAAGAAATTACACCTTCATTCTACCACTTTCACACCTAAGTCCATTTACAAATAGCGCATTAAACGAGTAGCGTTATATCATAGAGGTCGTGAGAGGGTGTGGCTTGAGAACAATTTGATCGATGAGGTAATGAGGGAAAGTGAGAAGTTGGAAGGGGCTAACCCCAACGACGAATGGGAGAAACTCCAACCGATATCTTTTATTACGTGTACGTTAGTAAATAAATACATATTTATTAAATATTTAAATAAAAAATTTAATAAAATTTTGATAAAGTTATTTTGATTGAGCTTGATTCTGAAAACAAGAATTAATAATTGAATTTTTTTCATTTCTTTACAGGTTAACAATTACCGCCTCTTGCCCGATGAATCTTCAGTATTTTCCAATGGATCGACAGCTCTGTCATATCGAAATAGAAAGCTGTGAGTAGTCTTTTAATTACAATTTTATTTTTTATATAATTAATTTATGTATAATCTAATAAAATGACAAAAATATACAAAAAAAATGTGTACAATTATCGATTTAAATTTATTTATAAATGTGTAATTTATTTTTCTTAAATATCATTTTTAAGATTTCACCTGTTAGCGTAACAAAAAATACATGTATAATTTATACGGTGGAATACTAATAGAAGTTTATAAGATTCCGTATTTTTTTAAACATTTTTATATATTATTAATTTTATTAATATGTTTCGTAAGCTCACAGAGATATTATTCAAAATTTTTTTAAGTATTTTGTATTGTACACATTTTTTACTAAATGTAATTGATTTTTTTTTCTTTTAATTTTAAATAAGTGTACAAAACTGAAAAAAATCAGACATAAAATCCGTTACTACTTACCTCTAGACAAAATTGATAATTTATTAGTTTAAAATGAAAGCCATTTTTATTGTTTTATTATTATTATAATACTTCGCTGTTATTAGTCTGGGTTTAATCCCGGGGTTAGCATGGCAATTTTCACACGGTTCAAAAATCTTTTATCATCGTTTACAGTAACTATTACCGGGCCTCAGCCTGTTTTTACCGATATATGAATAAATAAATTATTATTTAAGTAATAGTAAATTATTATTAAAGTAATGGATAATTGTGGATAATAAATTAATACAAATTAATTTTTATTTTCTATAAAAGATAAAATAAAAATTATTTTACTTTCACTCTAAAAATTAAAGAACATTGTATTCAATTAAAAAAAAAATGGTTTTCATTTTAATAAAATCATTACACATCGTTTAATGAAATCATAAAACTGATTTTTTAATAAGTTTCTCATTTAATAACAAATTATTTTGTAATTTTTTTTAGATTTTTATTTTTTATTCAATACTGTAATAAGTTGGAGTTTAAAAAGAAGTGCAGGTTTTTCTTAGCAAATTTATTTAATCCTTCTGTTAGTAGGTTTCACAGTCTCATTTTAGTAGGTTTCAATGTTTCATTTTAATAAGACAAATCAGTATAAATTTTATTCAGTAATATTTTAAATTATATTTTTTTAAACTAACTTATCAAATGATTTTTTACGATGTTAATAATAATACGAGTATGTGAAATTTTTCATGAATATTTTTCATAGAAACTGATTTACAGAAGGATAATAAACTTAATTGAAAACCGTGTCATTATTAAATTAATTTTTATTTAATGTGAAACATTTTATGTGCAACAGAAAATAAATATGTGGCGTTAATTAAAAAAAAGAACAATAAAAAAATTATTATGGATAATAAAAATGTATGCATAATATTTTTTAATATATTTATTATAGAAAAAAAGCAAACCAGTTCAAAGCGATTAATTTTGTCTAATAATTTATGTATACATCAACCAACATTAGTAATATAAACGCTTTTATTACTATAGACTGGATAATATTTTTTGATTATGCTGGAGGTATTAATCTGGAAGAAAGACCCAGAATTAAAAACTTAACTTCTAAATAATGAATATGGGGTGGTACTTCATTAAAATTTAAGATGAACCTTTTAGTAATGTTGCTTCTGAAATTAAACTGGTCACGATGACAATCAAAATAATTCACATTGGATAGATAAGAAAAGAATAATCACAGTTATTATTAAAAAAAAAATACTTAACTATCAAAGTCTAAAAAGAGCAAAAAACAATATAAAAATGTTAATGAAAGATTTAACTATTACTGTAGTTTACAGTTAATAATTTTTTTTTTTTAGTTCTTTATTTTTATTCAATGAGGGGTTGGTTTTTTTAATTTCATTTGAACGTGTAAGATTTTAGGTTATATTCAGTTTCGTAGGGTTCCTAATAAGTTTGGTTTTCGCCGTTCACATTTCAATTCATCTAATTGCAATGTACCAAATATCTAAAACAGATTAATACAAGTCATTTGAAAAATATTATACCTAATATTCATTAGAATCGCACAATTCCAAATAGCAGTATTAAAAATACTACAAAAACTGAACAAAAAAATATAATTTCTCTTATTACCAAAAATTAGTATGCTAATAATAATTCTTTATAAAAGAAAAAAAACCTGTTAGTTCAGAAATTGTTTATAATTTTTAGTATCCAGTATTGAGATTATTGTGTGCGCGTGCGCGCGTGTGTGTGTGTGTGCGTGTGTTTACTCTTTTTGTGATTTGCTTGTTATGGAGAATTCAAATACCAAGTCCTACGACCAATAATTATAAGACAAGGGTAAATTAAAATAAGGAATGAAAAAATGATAGTTTTTCACAAAAGAGGTTTGTTTATTTGTTGTTTTACACTATTTATTCGTTTTTGGAACATTTAAACTATTTTAAATATTAAAGGGATCACTCAAAGTTGTTTTCTTTTAAGTGTATTGATGTTAACGGACATTTCGTTAGTAGTATAACGATACGAATATGTCCAGACTGCGATGAACAGAGTAACGGTATCACGGTAGGGCTGATCATCATCTATAGTTCAGCGGAGTATGTTGACGTGCAGTTGTGCAGTTATTATATTAGATGGCCGAAGTAAGGAAAGATAAACCACTTGGGTGGTAACCTCGGGTTAAAGTAAATTTTTAATTTACCTTAATTTATTATTAACAAACAAAAAAAAGAAAATCATAAAATTTATTTTTCATCATTTAAAATAACCTCAAAAATTTTAGGCTCAGAATTTTAGGAATCGATAATGATGTTTCGTATTGTCAGTTTCCGGTAAAATATATTAAAATTTACCAAATTTCTCGAAATTTTCCTTTAAAATGTTTCAAAATACTCCATATTTCCCGATTGTAAAAAATTAAAGAAGTTACGTTGATTTTATACTGGTTTATCGCTCATTCAAACTTTCTAGAATTATTTTATCTCAAACTAAACTTCGAAAATTTTAATATTTAACTTTTAAAATGCTTTTATAAACAATAAACCTACAAAAAAGTGAAACATTTTTAACATAAGCCGATAAAATAGCACTTAAAGTATAAGAAACAATAATTTTCAACAAAATAAAATTATTTTATTCGATATCTAAGGCGCAAATCTTACACATAAGACACATAGCAACATCACAAAAACTTCAAATGGTTGATAAAAATACAGTATGAAAGGTAGCCCACTTAACCTACAAAGCAGAAGTTATTACTCATATTTTATTTCGAAAACAGAAATCCATGAATGATTGTCATTCTAAAAATACGTATAAATGCTACTGTAATTTTTTTTATCTTGTAATTCATAATATTATAAATAAATTTATTACATTTAAACTGTTCTTGATTAGAATTAAAGGTGATAAGTAGTATTAAAAGAAATGAAATATTTTTTTAAAGAAATCTTTAGCGGTGTTGTTTTTGCTTGTTAAACCCATGAATACTTAAATATTAGTTTGATTAAAAAAAAAGTATCTTTCTCTAAATATGTTGCTAAGAAATCATTCTTTTTATTTACGATTTAGGTGTAAATTTTAAACCTTACATTTATTATATTTTTTTTTTACAAGTAAAATACATTCACAAGATAAAAGAATACTAATATAGATTGTTTAAAATGCGAATAACGTTTTAATATTTATTTATTATAAACTAAAAGTAAAATAATATTAATCTAAAAATTTGCTCAACAACTTTATTTATTTTAATGTAATATCTAATCAGCCTTAATCAATATAATTTATTTTTATAGAATTCTTATCCCATGTAATTACTGATTTTCTTTGACCAATTTATAAATCTACAAATTGAATTCATTTATATCACTGTTTTTTAACTTAAAAAGAGGAAAAAAGACAGTTTTCGTTCCCATGCCAAATGAAATATACACAAGTGCCTTTTAGGAAGTATGGAACCGAAACCAACGCTATTTATCTTACGCATAAATTCATTCTAAAATTCTATAGTGATGCCAACATAAAATGAAAAAGCTTATACCATTATAACCATTATTTAAAGGAAAGAAGGATAAAGTAACATTAAAAATATATTTTCGTAAATAAGAACAAATCGTTACGATAATCACGTAAATTTTTATTTAATATATATTTTTTTTAAAAATGATTACACATTTATTTTTAATTGTGAGTTTTTTATCCGAAACGATTTTGTTTTTATTAGACGATTTTACGTAGGTTTATTTGAAATTATTGTATTGTAGTCATACAGTGAAACAAAATTTTTTAGTCTGTAAAAACAGCCCATAAAATTCGTTTTTCATCATTTAAAAATTTATTAAATACATTTTTCTTACCAACGTAGTTACATTTTTCTTACCAACGTAGTTGTCTCAAACCCAAAAATTATTGTAAAATAATGTTATTATAAAGTTCTTCCGAGTCGTTTAAATGATCCCTCTGCCAGTGAAACCGTCTGTTGTTTATATTTGAATAAACCATAACAATAAATACATGTTTTTTTTTATATATGTATAATTACTCTTGCAGATATATTCAATATGCCACCCGAGTAAAAAGGAATTAAGAAAATAGGGATTTTCCAATGGGAAGTATAAATAAAGTCAAAAAATAGGTTTAAGAAATAATATATTCTTTAAAATTAAATCTACCTTAAAAACCTTTAAAAATTTTAGCTTCATTATCTTTTTTCATATATAAAAAGTAAGAAAACATGTAAAAATGAGCTCGTTTAATGGAGCAATTTACTTACCAAATAAACTGTTGATCCACAGATTTACCTTAAATTTATCTGGACATATCTTATAATTTTCTTGAATTTTCGTATGAAAATACTTTGAGTATCAGAATAACATCAGGCTATATATGACTATGAAAAAATGTTCTCTATAATATAAAAAAAAAATTTCTTTCGGCACGCCGGAAGGCGGAGGTAGATTTTACCGGTGCTAAGTAGAAGATAAAAAAGATTTCCACCTTAAAGTTAAGAAAAAAACTTCAAATTTACTCAATACGAGAATGGTTGCATGTTAAAAAAGTTTCACATGTTTAACATACGACAAGCCCCATCTTCTTACAATTCCAGAAATATTTTGGTCATCCCTTCTCGTAAGGGTTGGTCATATCAAAAATTCTTTCAGACAAATTTTTTAGGTAATGTTTAGAGGACTAACGATCACTTTAAATCGATTCGATACTGTGCCTATTAAGAGAGGTATGATATTTTGTCTTAAAACCTCATTTTTTCCACCCCCTGGGCCAAAGGTTGGTAATATCAAAAACCTTTATTTAGATAAGTTTTTGGCCCTTATCCAAAGAATTGTAAGAACTTTAAACGAATTTGATATTTTACTTGATAGGAAAGTTGTAGAGATATTTTGTTTTTTAGAAAAAGCCGTCCCATTTTCACTCCCATGGTCTGATTTTGCCCATTAAAGAACTCGACCGAGATTTTGGGTCGTTATATTATATGTATCAATTTGAAAGTGTTTGGCGAAAAATTACGGCCACAAGAAAGTGAAAAAAAAAATATATATATATATATTATATATAAACTTTTGAACTGACTGTGGTTCAGTCAATCAAGAAAGGAGAAATCAGAATCACTAATATTTTTAATTTGAAATACCACCGATTTTATAATATTTCACAATAAATGAGCAAATAACTAACCGTGTTTATGTTAACTATTTTAATCCTTCAACATAAAATTTATTTCACCTATGGATACACACACACACACACACACACACACAGAGAGAGAGAGAGAGAGAGAGAGAGAGAGAGTATTATAAAAAATGAGTTAAAAGAACACTATTTTCTTCACCATTTAACACTTATAATGAATAAGTTAATTTAGAATGTAAATGAATATAAAATATGAAATAAAATCAGATAAAAATAAAAATGACCTTGGTTACAGGCGTGGTAAATGTGAGAATTAAAAAGCATAAATTATAAAACTAACACACATCTGAATTTATATTTTCAGAAATATCATTATTATTATTATATGATGTTATCCATTAGCTTAGAAATGTTAAAACAAATAACAGTAAATAACATGTTCGTGTTATACATATTTAAATATAATCTTAAGATTAAGTAAAGATCAGTTTTACATTTTTAAGAGAAAAATATTAATTAAACATTTTCTTAAAATGTATAACTACTGTATAAAAAGTTGTATGTGATAGGGAGAAATAATAATTTGTATTTATATAATACGTAATATTAAATAACTCAGACAGTTCAGGAAAAATAAGTTAAATAAATTGTATTTATATACTGTAGACTACTAAACTTGAACTGTTCACACTGAAGTTATATTATTTTTACTTTCCCATCTAGCGCTATAGCAGAGCTGTAGCTTGAGAAGGAAATTTGGGCATATGCGGTTTTCACTGTATATTTACGTTTTGACACCTAAGAAACCCAAAAAATTGGATGAAAATTTTCCAGATGTTCGTATGTACGTGTACGCGTACGCGCGCGCGCGAGCGCGTGTGTGTATGTTTTCGGTGTTGTACTCTAAATCATCCTATATCTTTGTAACTATTCGGCCGACTAAGACCAAACTTGGTCAGATTAATTTTATGGTGCATTGTTTTCATTAAATTTCAACTTAAAAAGTCAAGACGATGAGGGTGTAGAGTAAGGTCACCCTCAGTATCTCGAGATTTCGACTAATTATGGTGTTATTTTTTTAAGCACATTTGTTAAAAATTAAAAAATAATATTTTAAAAAACTTTTGCAAAATCGCATCCCCATCCCAAAAAATGCTCTAAATAAACTACTTACTGGCTTAGTGGGTATACTGCACCATTAGAACCCCCTCCTACCACAAGGAACGCTAGTATAGCATTGAGGTAAAGCTGCTGTAGTCGTCTTTTCATTTTCTGTTTAGCCTCCGGAACTACCGTAAGGTATTACACTTCAGAGGATGAGTGTGAATGATATGTATGAGTGTAGTCTTGTACAGTCTCAGATCGACAATCTGAGACAATCTCAGATCGACAAACCTTACTACCGTAAGGTATTACACTTCAGAGGATGAGTGTGAATGATATGTATGAGTGTAGATGAAGTGTAGTCTTGTACAGTCTCAGATCGACAATCATTGAGATATATGGTTAATTGAAACCCTATTACCAAAGAATACCGGTATCCATGATCTAGTATTCAAATCCGTATAAAAGTAACTGCCTTTGGATATTAGGATTTGAACCTTAAAACTGTCGACTTTGAAATCATCTGATTTGTGGTGACAAGTTCACCACTAGACCAACCCGGTGGGTTTCTATAGTCGTCTGCTATGTTATAACGTCACAGGTAAGCGGTAGAATTAAACAAATGAATAATATTTAAAGGGTAAAAAGGTATTTAAAGTACTAATACCGCCACACCCGTGCGAATGAAATACGGTACGCCCACGCGCTTTAGTGCGATCATCAGAGAAAATCCGCGTAACGGAAAAGTCCTACAACTGTGTTGTCAGCTATTTTTTAGTTTTTAACAGAATTGTTTTGTAATATTTTGTAAATGCGGTTTTATTTATTAATTTGGTTTTATCGTAATTATTTTTCTTTCCTTTTGTTATTTATAATTAAATCCTTTAGATCTTCACTGATTATTGTTTTAAAATCGATCGCACATCTAGTTACGATGTATTTTTAATGGTTCTTCAACGTATCTTTTTTTATATTTTATTTCAACAACCGTTAAGCAAACCTCTTTACTTTTGTTCAGTATATTTAATACTAAGAATAAAAATAAATGTTTAAAATTGTTATTAGTAATAATAAGTAATTTATAAAATTTAAAACAATTAATTAAATAAACATTAATAAACGTAATGTAACTACTTAAATTATATTTAACCCACTTCAACGCTTAATATATTTTTAAATTCAAAATATTCTTTAAAATATATACATAAATAAACGGTATACAGTTAATTTCTTGTTCAACCACTCATTTCCAGGCTTTAATAAATCAAAAAAGACAAATTATCATGCTACTTAAGCACAGTTACATCTCCGTAGCAGTTTGATTCTAATTGAGCTACAAAAAAAACCTTTGAAAACATCGCAAAGTTTTCAAAATTGTTTATATTACCGTATAAAAAGTTTAAACGTGTTATATTTAATATAAGTTCTCGGAAATAAATAAAATTAACTGAAAAGTCCTTTTGGGTATTATTGTTAAAAAAAAACCCTTGATCATGAAGGATAGATGATATTGTAATGCATTTTTTGTTCAATGATATTCTAATAACAGGACTTTGTGAAAGTCCTAACGTTGATATTCATTTATCGATATCCTTCTACCTGCTTTATTAATATTACTTTAACGTTCTTACCGATTTTTGTATTTATTTAATAGAGATAAAGAACATAAGAAAAACGTTATAAAATGATTTAGTAAACAAAATTAAAAATGTATTAATTAAAATTAACAAAAATTAAATCTTATACTAAAGTACTCTACCTTACGAATCTTAATACATAAAACCCCACAAAATTACAACACTTTAGGTTAATTTTAACAAAAAAAAACTTTTTTAGCAATTAAAGCCTACAGATTGAAAAAATAACAATTTTACGATTTTGAGATACTTATATACCTAAAAAGTGAAGAAAGAGGTTCAAAAAATGAAAATAAAATGAAGTTTAATACAACTTCCAATATTTACAACTTCTTTAATATCAACTTAAAGTTTTACAAGAATTTAAATAGAATGATTCCCTAATTATATTATTAAAATCGTTAGTTTCAATATTGAAAATTCATATTACCAAGAAACACATATACTAATAAATCTACGCATTGTAGAATTTTGTAACAAAGATTTTAGTATTTTTGGAGTTATGCCTAAAACGTTTACAAAAACAAAAATCCGGAAAATTTCTATTACAAAAAAAAAATGTAATGATTCAATTCGATATTTTGAAGCGAAAAATATTTATAAAGTACTATTTTTTATATTGTAAGGAGCATTTTCCTTTAAAAAGGGTTGAACGTATCATCACCATTCATCTTTCTAATGCATCAGTTTCGAAAAAAAAAAACAGAAACAGTCCAACGTTTTAAAAAATGCATATATTAAGTAAATTTTTACTTTCCCGTCTAGATAGTGCTATAGCAGAGCTATAGATTTAGAAGGGAAACTATTGTAATCGGTCCAGTTTGGGCGTATACGGTTTCCACCGGATCTTAACGTTTTAACAATAAAGAAAAAAAAACCGAATGGAAATTTTCCGGGTGTTAGTGTACGTGTGTGTGTTCTGTGTTGGCCTCTAAATCACCTAGTCTCCAGAACTACTGACCGATATTGGCCAAACTTGTTCAGATTGTTTCTATATATGATACCATTATATTTTCAAACGGTCAAAAGGATGAGGCTGTAAATCAAGGTCACCCTCAAGTATCTCGAGATTTCGCCTAATTGAGGTCATATTTTTCTTAGGTACAGTTGTTAACAATTAAAGAATAATAATATTTGCGAAGAAAAATTTTTCAAAATCGCACCCATCCCAAATAATATAGTTGTCGCCTGCTATGTTCTGACGTCACAGGTGAACGGTAGAATTAAATAAAAGAATAACATTTAAAGTGTAAAAAATAACTCGGCCTGGCTGGTTCACGAAATCGATCACCCGGTTGACTCGGTACCTGGTGTGTTAAGCCTCGTGCCTACGCCAGACTGCCGACCGTACAAGCGAAATATGTTCTATGTAAGTTGTGAAATTACATTAGTTTAGTTAGTTTACTACCGTCGCTAGTACCGCCACATACGAGCGAATTAAGTACGGTTTAGTTAGAATCATGCGCGTTTAGTTAGAATCATTGAATTAAATAAACGAAAAAATATTTTAAATTAAGTTCTGTGTGTATGTGTTTAAGCTGTGCATTAGAAACAACCTACAGTTGATTGGTTGGTTTGCTTGGCATTTCTCCCGCCACCACCCCATTCGGTCGCCCTAAAGCATAAGACCGAATGTCTGCGCCACAAACGGCTACTGCGCCACGAAACAGTTAGTGTCCTAACTAGCTCCTAGAGCTAATCTAAAAGCATGAGCGGAATAACCGTGGTACATACACAACTCGCTTGCGTTGTCCACCTTAGGACTTTCTTAGAACGCGACTTTAGCGCGAGACGGGAAAGTCCTATTACTACGTTGTCAGATTTTAAGTGTGCTTCCATTGGCAATATTTTTATAAACAAAAAAAGAATTTCTTCAACCCTTTTCTTCAGACAAGCTAAGTAAATATCTCCCCATTTCTTTTTTTTTTTATTATCTACATATCTACTAATTTTCATAAGTATAAATATAAATAGTTCGTTAAAAATAAAGCCAAATAGGCGTAGGTCATCGATAAATTTTATAAGAAAATAAAAGCGGCTCGGAACTAAGAAAAATGGAGAATTTTTTGTGTAAACCATTCTATAAAGCTCATCAATCAAGATGAAAATACTAACACACAACGCATATACATATATATATATATATTTGTGATGTGAGTTTTTTACCAGTAAAAATACTTCTATTTTATATTTTATAATATAAATACCAAGAATGTAAAAGTGCGACTGTATGACTTAATAGAATATAAAATTCAAGATTTAGTCTGTAAATTAATAAAATACACAATTATTATAATTTCAAACATTATGCAAATCTCTAGACATGCTGACCCTCGTAGGAGAAGACACCAGCCTAGTAACGATCCCGGTCGCCACACCGCCCTCTTCGTTCCTTGTCATAATGGGCTTTACTGAGGACGTCTTTTAGACCCTCTAAACCTGATAACACATCAGTTTTGTCTCCGTCAGGTTACCATCGATGCAAATCCCTCGGCAGACATTTCCATCAGTATATTTACATTACTTACAATCGCCTTCGTATAGTTTCTTTCAACCACGACCTCCTACCGTAACTTATACACCTTAACTATCAAATTAACCGATTCAAGGAATCGCGATCCCCGCGCCCTTTTACTAACACCAAACGTTTCACACAAAAACTATTCCCATTTGTAACTTTAATTAGACTATGCACTCAGATCATTAGTTTGTTGGATTTTTAAACACCAAAAATATTATTCTTATAAAAACACAAAAATCTGATGTGGACACCACATGACTTCCTTTTACGCCAATTAAATTACACATACACTTTGTTTTAATGAAAGTACATAAAATTATATTGCATTAATAACTTCTGATATTTTTTCTTTTTTTTTTTCTTTAATTGTTATTGAATTATTATTAATTGTAAAGACTTTTTTTACAATCAGAGGTAATGATTAATAAATCAATATATTTAAATTTTTTTTTAAATTTAAAAAAAAAAAGAAGTCTGATTTGAACCGATGTGACTTTCCCTTTTAAGATCCAAATATTTCATTAATTAAAATTTTATTTGGCTCTAAATCTGGAACCAATGAAAATAAGTACCACTTGTGATATATCTTTGGAAAAGCTCTCAATGAGGGCTTATTACTGCAGTTAAGGAAAAGTCCAAAATCCAAATTTTCTGAATTTTGTGCTTTTTTGAACAGTTTTGGTTCAGTCGAAATGTCAGCGATTGCAATCAAAAGGGGAGGTGTAAAACTAGACGTTACAACAATCCTAAATCCAAAATTTCCTACTGCTAATAGATTTTGAGTTATGCGAGATACATACGTACGTAATGACGTCACGCTGAGTCAAAATTCAGAATTCAGGGATGGTCATAATGGATATTTCCGCTTAAATCTGAAAACCGAAATTTTTCGCGATCACAATACTTACTGTATTGTAGTTTCTGTATTGTAATTTCTCGCCGATTAATTATCTTTTCCAGATTGATTTTTTTTTTTAATATTAATCATTAGGATTCCGAAAAACTGAAATACTATGTTCTCAACAAATTGGGCTTGGTTTAGAATGATACAAATAAATATGAAATATATTTTCGAATTCAAAGACTGTGAGCGTTATCAATGTGCTACCATTTCCGAAGACTGTATATTTTTAAAGTAAAAGAAAAATGTAACAGAATCGGATTTGCGTTCGATATTAAGATGTCCTAAACACTGCACCCCACAAAAAATAATAAACATGATCCATTCATAATAAATTCAGACGGGAAAATTCAATAAATTGTCATCGATAGAAAAGATTATATTTATAAACATCATCTCACAAAAGATTTTAAAAAATTTGGAGTTATAAAGGACACCACAGAAAACAATAACCACAAATAAAAGCACGAAAAGCGATCATTACAATCCAGCATTTAATGTATTGTCCAAGTAATAGAACAACGAAGTACTATTATCTGTCATTACAATATAAAAAGAGTTGTGTTAAACGGTTATTGAGATAATATTAATAAAAAACTAACAAAAACTGTTTCTAAAACGATATAAAAATTTAAATCTATATACTCATTTTGATTATTAAACATTTTCATTATCAGTAGGTATATAGGGAATTAACAAAGATAAAAATAAATGAGACAAATCGAAAATAAAAACAAAATAACAGTTAACAACTGAATAAATAACATATAGTTACGAAACATAATAAGAGTATTTCTTTTGTTTTATAGAATATAAAAATAACTGCAGACTAAAAATTTTAATATATTTTTAAAATATTTAAGTGTAAAAATTATTGGAAAAAATAAAATTATGCACCCTGAAATTCATTAAAATCAATTTCCTGAGTATTAGGTTAGGTTTAATTTATGACTAAACAGTTTAAATAATCATTTATTTGCGACACATTATCCCCCAAAGTATTCAGTCAATCCTTGGTAATCCATTTGAATTACTTCCTGTAAGGAGTGCTCAATCTGTTGCAAATCTAATCTGCCATTACACTACAAACATAGGTTGCCATATCCATAATGGTTGTAGAAAATCTGAACCGGACACCATTTAAGGCAATCATTATAATACACTTAACACCGGAAATATATATGTTTTGTGCGTACTATCACTAAAAAAATAATTTAAAAAAAATATATATATTTTTTTTTTGTGTATGGTCATCGACTTCTATTGTCATTAGCCCTTTATCCAAACAAAAAAAACTCTTTCTCCTAAAAAAATCTCTAACCAGCTAGCCAGAAGATAAATCTTGTCAGATAGTTTACCCAGAAAGACTCTTGTCATAGAACATTAAAAACCACAAAAGGACACATAATTACCAGGGTATATTGCCTTTCCACTAAAAAACATTCAATCGATTTCGGAGAAATGCCTAAAAATATTATACGAGGGTGGTCGAGAAAGAAACTACATTTGTGCCTAGCGTGGGATGGGTGGGGATAGAGCCGCCATCTTGGCATTAAAACGTTTCTATACTCAGTACGTATCAAGCTGTCTTAGCGTGTGGACTGTGATTTTCTACTTTATTCGTTGTGAATTATTGAAATGTGCGCTTCAATAGAATATTACGCAAGTTGTGAAGTGCGTTCAATGATTAGGTTTTTACTGGCAAAAAACCTCAAACCAATTGAAATTTATCGGCAAATTTGCCGATAAAAAATGGCCGCACATCACTTTAAAAATGGCCGCACCAATGTTCATGATGAGAACCGCAATAGTCGGCCTAGCCTTGTGACTGATGAACTGACGATGAAAATCAGTGATAAAATTCGTGAAAATCGCCGCATTACGATTACGGAACTCTGAACTCTCGCTTCATTTTCTCCAAATTTCACTGCATGAAATTGTATCAGGGAAGCTTGGTTATCACAAGTTTTGCGCCAAAAATCTAAGGCGGTATTTTTCTACAGAGAAGGGATTGAAAAGCTTGTGTATTGTTATGATAAGTGTCTCAATTTAAATGGTGACTATGTAGAGAAATAGTTTAAGATTGTCCCTTTCAAATGTATATAATTTTTTTTTTTTATTTGGTTGGTTTTTTTATTTCAAAATGTAAATTACTTTCTGGACAGCATATATATATATATATAGGCAGCATATATATATATATATATATATATATATATATATATATATATATATATTGTATATATTATTCCGTGATCCCTTGAGCAATCACAAAAAGTCTGTTGGTAAAATCCCCTTCTTTCTTCTTTTACAACCAAATATTTCGACATAGCTTCCCTACCTTTTGGTCGAAACTTAGTTAGATCCTTCTTCTCTGTATCACTGAACTCGAGCTTTTCTTTCTCTTCCCTTGCGAAGACAAAGGCAAAGGACAAGGATTTTTATACGTGGACTCTCTACCATAGAAATTGTGGAAGTTTCCATCTATAAAGTTTCGCCATTCAATATGTCACAAGGTGTGGGTATGAAAGCATGCGGGCAAAGGAGAGGCGGTTGAACATGCCCCGGATCTTTGATCCTGCCTGGTTTCTACCAGTCAGTCGCCTCCTACAGATTTAACCCGGGCCGAGGAGTCAATTACTGCCTGACCCGCTATACCGTTATCCATACCTGATACCGATATCCTTACCCATGGAACAATCCCTACTGAGGGCTAAAGAAACTAACTCACGTTGAACAGGCAGACTTGTGGTCTTCGGCGGAGAAAGTTCACGATTCACCCTTAACACTGTTTCCACAATCGTGGAAAGGGATGAGCACATAAAAAGTTGGAGATTTAGAACGAATGATGAATCCCAAATTTAAAACAATTAAATAATGGCTTTTGTAAGTTATTACAAAAGTTGGAGCGTTAATAATACTTTTTTACAGATTTTGTTTAAAAAAATTATCAAATAAAATGTCAAACGAACGGAGAACTGAACGAATTAAATTTTTATATATACAGTATTGAAATTTGATAGTCGATTTCTAAATCATTTATCGATATGTAATCTGGGTAGAAATCTGGCAATTACTATTTTCAAAAATTAGAAAATTGAAATTGTAGCGGTAACATTTAGAAATTATTTTTTTAAAGTTTTAACGACGATCCAGTACGATGGTGAATGTTCTATAAATATATTTCATTATAAGGTTCAGAAAGAAAAAAAAGGCTTTAATGTTGGAGATCTATTCAGGCATTGAAAAGTAACCGACGAATCAAAACGCCAACAGAATTACATTTAAAAAAAAGAGGCGTTCATAAACGCACGCTTAACAACAAAGACCTCATATCAGTCGGACACTAACACAATCCATTGAATTGCGTACAAAAGTTAATTTAAATTATAATGAAATATTAAATTACAATTTTAATTATTTCTTTTTTTAAACTGAAAAAAGGACAGTGAAGAAAACCGAATCTATTGAAGTCATTATATAAATAATAATTACTGAAAAACATAACGGTCATATTTTTAAAAGGCCATCAGTGCAAATACTCGAACATTTTCTTTCAATCTATGTAACATTTTACATCTCTGTTAAAGACCGATTCTTTTCAACAACATTTTACTTTCATGCAAATTAAATTTTTATTTCATCGTATAGAAAAGAGTAACTTTTTTTTAATTCAAATACTAAACGTCGTAATTAGAATCCAGCACTAAATTGATTCATTTCATTGCAGCAGAAACAGTAATTGGATGTGACATAGAAACCTCACTTCTTCTGTGCTTCCCAACAGTCCGATACAAATTCTACGACTCGCTCGTTTCTCTATCTCAAAACTCAATGCCCTACTACACATTCATCGACGTCGTATACATATATAAAGAGAGAGAACGACGGACTAAATAAATGAAAGACTTTACGTTCTATAGATCCCTTCAAATTACAATCACCACCGCTTGGTTTACATACCTATATTAAAACCATTTCAAAAGAAAAAAATATATAACTTAAGTTTAAAATATTTATTAAATTTGGTTGAAAAAAAATATGAAATATATATTATATATATATATATATATATATATATATATATATATATATATATATACATACTCGTATGTATGAAAAAAAAAATATTTTTTATATATGTATATTACACTATTCAAACTCCAAATACCTACCTAACATTATTAACAAAATATTTATTAACGATCCCGATCACATACGTCCAAATCTTTCCGGGAATGTCCCAGAATACAGTTTTTTTCTAATCTCCAAAAAATGATTTTTAAGTAGTTGAAATATTCCAATTTTTTAATCTAATTGTGTGATCATTAAATATTTATTCCGTGAACTGTAAATTCTAATTTTCATCAAAATGGATTTAAACGATAAAGTTTTTTTAAGTAGCTGTAAAATATTTTTTTTTAAATTTAGTAATATCGCGGCTGCGAATCTCATTTTAATTTCCTTATACGAAATAAAGTATTGTGATCGCGACAAATTTCGGTTTTAAGATTTCAACGGAAATATCCATTTACATCATCCCTGAATCCATTTTGACTAGTTTTGGCGTGACGTCTGTACGTACGTATATATCTCGCGTAACTCAAAAACGATTTCCAGTACGATGTTGAAATTCTGGTTTAGGACTGTTGTAACATCTAGTTGTACACCTCCCCTTGATTGCAATCGACTGGACCAAAAGTGTCCAAAAAGTTTAAAATCCAAAAAATTTGATTTTTGACTTTTTCATAACTGCAGAAGCTCTCACTGATATTTTCAACAATATATCATCATGAGTGGTACTTATTTTCATTGGTTCCAGAATTACAGCCAAATAAAATTTTAATTAATCAAATATTTGGATCATACAAGGGGAAGGCACATCGGTTCGAATCGGACTTCATCGTCTTTCTTTTAACCTTTTTTTTTTTTTTTTACTTATTTATTAATAAATTATTAACCTCTGATTGTAAATTTTTTTTTACAAAAAATAATAATTCAATAACAATAAAAAAAAAATATAACTTTTCATTTAAAAAACATGTGTAAATATAATTTAACAGGCGTACAAGGAATTCATTGGTGTCCACATCAGATTTTATCCAAAGCGAGTCAAAATAGATTTTTGAAATTTAACATTGAACGTAATAAAAAGCAAAAAATAATATAAAACAAAGAAAAATCAAATTAAAAATTTGCATTAAAAAAATTAAAAATTATCAGTCGCTTAAAAATTAAATTTACCCGAATGTTTCTTTTTTTTGTAAAGTACTAAAATAACTTATGACCCTTCCCATGATGGTTTTTTTTATTTCGATTTAAATTTTCTTTTAAATCAATTTTAGTGAGTATAATCATTAAAAAATCCTCTGATGCATGACCGCAACTTTTTAAAAAGTCATATTTTTCAAAAATGCAATGATAGTATATTAATATTAAAAATTTTGGTTGTGGCTTTACTTTGTTGAGCACCTTGGCTTCAAAAGTCATATGCGGTTTTCAACGGATCTTGAGGTTTTGATACCTAAGAACACAAAAAACCGGATGGAAATTTTCCGAAGTTCGTATACTATTGGGCCGATTTTGACAAAACTTGGTCACATTATTTCTACATATGGAGCTTCAATGCCATTAAATTTTCAACTTAATTAGGATTTCGCCTAATTAGGGTCACATTTTTTTAGGCACATTTGTTTAAAATTAAAAAATAACAACAATATTTTCACAAAAATATTTTTGCAAAATCACACCCCAAAAAAATGTTGTTGAATCGTCTGCTATATTGTGACGCCACAGGTGAGCGGTTAAAGTGTAAAAAAGTAACTCTAGCTGGATCTCGAACTCGATCCCTGATTTACTCGGTACCTGGTGCGTTAAGCCACGTGGC
Source organism: Lycorma delicatula (assembly GCF_047948215.1). Lineage (NCBI taxonomy): Eukaryota > Metazoa > Arthropoda > Insecta > Hemiptera > Fulgoridae > Lycorma > Lycorma delicatula. The sequence continues at coordinate 60,586,280 of NC_134462.1, forward strand.
TACACCAATAAAACCGACCGTACAAACAAAATTGTTCTATGTAAGTTGAGAAATTACATTAGTTAGTGCTGAGCATCGTCACTAGTACCACCACACCCACGCAAATTAAATAGGGTACGCGCGCACACAAACGAAAAAATGTTATATTTAAATAACCACTTTTTTATATATTTTTTACCGATATATATACTTTCTCGTTTAGATATTTCAATTGTAGCTAATAAGTTGTATGTTTTTACTTATGTGTTTTTATTAGATAAAGGTTTTTTTGTGTTTTTAAGTTTCTAATTTTTTATTTAATTTTAAAAAGAATAGAATCCCTACAATATTGTGAAGTGATGAAACAGGTCGGTGACCCAAGGAATTAGAATATTCAGTTTCGATTAATTTAATAATAGAGGCATGTATAGGAAAGATGAAATTGGCATGTATGCAAAGAAAGATAAAATTGTGTTGTGCGTAGTATGTAATAATAAATATATTGAGGTTAAAATATTAGCACAGAATAGAAAGGAATACAGAATATCACAATCATCAAACAAATCAGCTGAATATCATTTTAAAAAACTAACAAATTAATTACCTACTGCAATGTAAGCATATAAAACAAAATTAATCGTAAGAAATTTAATATATTCCAATTAATGTTAAAATATTTATTTTCCTATTTAAACTGTATAAAATTATTTAAAATCTAACACTGGATGTTTACTACTATTTTTATATCGATGAAAAGTAAAATAAAAGATAATATAATTAATAGCTAATCAAACAATATTTACAACAATCACAGTCGAAGGCATACAATTATCTTAAAAATCGATCTAACACATTAAAACTTTGTACTCAAAAAACGAAATCTGAACGTTCTTAGTTCTGAATTTGTTTAATCATTGTAGAATTGTAGAATTGCTGAGACACAAATACAGGTATATAATTTATTATTAAACGGTAACAAATAAAGCGGGTGTGAATATACGTTTTTACTTCCTTGTACGAAGTAAAGGAAGTACTATGATCGCGACAAATTGCGTTTTCAGATTTCAATGTAAATATCCATTTTGACCATCCCTGAATATATTTTGATTAGTTTCGGCGTAATGTCTAAGTACATATGTGCGTATTTATCTCAAAAACGATTAGCTGAGGATATTGAAATTTTGGATTTAGTACTTTTGTAACATTTAAGTTGTGCACCTTCCCTTTTGACCTCAATCGACTGGACCAAAAATGTCCAAAAAAGCCCAAAATTCAAAAAATTAGGATTTTGGACTTTTCATAAGTTGTACTTATTTTCATTGGTTCCAGAGTTAAAAACAATTAAAATTTTAATAAATGAAATATTTGGATCTAACAAGGAGAAGGCACATCGGTCGAATCCGACCTCCATCTCATTTTTTTTTCATTTTTTTTAATTTAAATATATTGATTTATGTGGTTAATTATTAACCTACGATTGTAAAATGAAATCTACAATAAATAATAATTAACAACAATAAAAATTAAATTTTTTTTTTAAATGAAAAGTACATAAAATTTTATTTCATTTTTTCATATATGTACTTTTCATTTTAAAAAAAAAAATTTATTTCAAATTATAATTTTATAAAATGAGTTTTAAATCTCATCTTATATATAAAACGGAAGTATTGTAAAAAAAAAATTAAGACCGAAAATATTACTTGAACAACCTAATAATTTAATTACAATAGGCTAATAAGTTAAAAATATTTTCTCTATAATTAAGCCATAATTTCTTTGGAACCTAGTTTTTTGTTGGTATATTAAAAAAAAAATACATAATATAGGTAACCGCTAGATTAAAATCAGACCTAGACAATGTTGAAACATTTTACACTGAATTCCTTACATTACAATTAGGGTAAAATACTATAGTCTAATGGCAGATTAAAGAAAGAAGTATAGTCAGAACAGCTTTCTCTGACAATAAGGATGATCGCTACACTGAACTCATTGACAGAAAAAAAAAAGAAAAAAAAAGAGTGTCTGTATATAGCTTTAATTTAAATGAGCTTATTATTTACAACAGTACATTTGACTCGATGAAAAAATACATTTGGTATGATAATAAACTTGGTAAACTTGGTATGAAATTCTTAAAAATTACAGCTGTGCTATTCTCGGAATGTCTCTTATACACAAAAAATTATGTAATAGAGAAAAACTAGTATCTCTGATTCTCTGATGAGTTAATTCTTGAACGACTAACAAAATTTAATATATTTAAACTAAATAAGTAATTTTATAATCAACATACAATGTAGTGTTTTTTTTTAATCACCAACTTACAGTGTGTATGTATAAACAAAATAAATATACCATTAAAATAGTTAATGATACCGGTAAAATTAATTTAAAGCTATGAAATTCAAAACTTACCTGTCCAGTAATAAAAAATACAATACGCTATAAAATAAATACACCCTATATAACACTATATAATGTTTCCACATAATACAACACTTAGCCATACACAGATTATAAATTAATTATTTAAACACTACTAATAACTGACTGGACGCTAACTGACGGAGAAAATACTGCCTGTTGAGACCTGTCGCTCTGTTACATCGCAGTACACAGCGCAGTCGCATTGAGCATCTCCGTAAGACGTCCAGCTGGTGAGCTGTTTGTATTGCTATTAAGTAACGACTGTTTAATCTCTCCGTAGCTTTTTTACTTATCCCGTTAGAATTTTCTTTTAACCGATCTAATCATCTTTTGAATTTAAATTTGGTTGAAAATTATACTTACGGTCGGGACAATCAATTAAAAATAAAAATTAAATTTTGTAACCGGTTTCATCGCAATTGAATATCTATCACATTTTAATACTATAAAATAATTTTTTTATAGAATATAAGCTCCTTTTATTTGCTTTTCCTTGTAATATTTTAGTTAATTCAAATTTATTATGATAAAATTTTACAGAAAAGCTTGTTTATAAAGAAAAACGGTGAAAAGGTTTTAAAAAAAGCTTGTTATGCAATATACCGCTGTCCTAGGTAATAATTTATGACTTTGTGCAACTTTTGTCCTTTCCTATTAGTTCGATTGAAATAAATCTTATTAAAATTGACGCAGCTGCTTTTCGCGATGATACCATAATGTTGAAAAACGTTTTTAGACAAAAAATCGGTCTGAAAATTGACAAAAAAAAATGTTTTCGCCGTCCGATGGTAGGTAGGGACAGCGGGAAACCTGATATTGTATATGTATGCGTCACATTAGATGATTTTATATGGTCTTTAATGGGGCAGGACACTATATATACGCATAATGCATAGTCCTGATGTCGGTTCCATTTTTGTCTTTTTTTTAAAATAATTATTAGAAATATTTTAATACTAAAAGCAATTTATGTTATTTTTTTCTAAAAAATTATTGCCATAAAACGTTAAATAAATATATATATATATATATATATTATATAATAAACTAGCAAAGCTTTGCGATGGCAAAGCTTCGCCATCGCTATATTTGAGAATATATACAGATTAAATAAACACAATTGAAAGTTTAATAAAACTGAAAATTACGGAAGTTCTCAAAATTTACCTTTCCCTTTTTCGCATCTTCCCTTTTTCCTTCTTTTCCCTTCTTCTCTTCTTCCCTTTTCTCCTTTTTCCCTTATTTCTTTTTTTGCAAAAATATTTATTTTCACGTAACTAATATATACTCCGAATATATCCTGAATATGAGCCCAATATATATATATAGATTAAATGAACACAATTGAAAGTTTAATAAAACATTAAAAACTGAACATTACGGAATTGTTCAGTAAAACAATGTAAAACAAATTGTTAGGGATGTAGGATGTAGAGGTTATTACTGAAATGAAACGACTAGCACTAGATAGGGAATCTTGGAGAGCTGCATCAAACCAGTCAAATGACTGAAAACAAAAAAAAAAATTACGCAATCCAGAAAATTTAACTTTCACTTTATCCCTTTTTACCCTTTACCCTTTAAAGTTAGGTCTCAAAATGATGGATATATGTGAATGCGTATAGGAGTCTATATTTTGTTTAAAATTTCTTGAACAGGTGAACGCATATTCATACAATTTCGTACAGCGTCTAATATAAATGGAATATTGATGAGATTACATCAATATGAAATACGGATAACGGGATAGTAAGTTTTCCGGTTAACCTGTGGTTACTAACTCGGAATTTATTATAAAAATTTCACCAAGGAACCTTTTAAGACTATAAAAGCTGATAACAGTTGTGTAGGCCTTTCCCGTCACTCTGCGTTCGGGAAAAGTTTACAACTGTAAGGTCACGTGTGATGTTACAGGATAGCAGACGTTAGAACAGCAGTTTTTGGGATGGGGGTACGATTTTGCAAAAATTGTTAACAAATGTGCCAAAGAAAAATATGTGCCTTCATTTGGCGAAATCTCGAGATACTGAGGGTGGGTGACCTTGCTCTACAACCTCAATCCTCCCTCGCCGATCATTTAAGTTGAAAATTTAATGACATCAATACTCCATATATAGAAATCTGATCAAGTTTTTTTAAAATCCGGTTCATTAGTTCTGGAGGTATAAGGCGATTTAAAGGCTGACACCGAACACACACGTACATACGAACATTAACTTCCGGAAAATTTCCATCCGGTTTTCTGGGTTTCTTAGGAGTCAAGAAGTCAAGATCTGGTGAAAACCGCATATACCCAAACTGAACCGATTACAATACTTTCCATTCTAGAGCTACAGCTCTACCATAGCACTAGACAGGAAAGTAATAGTAATTCTGTATCAGAACAGTTCTCATTCTACCTTACAGGGAGCTTTTACCCATCAAGTGTCCGGGAAAAAGTTAGGAAGTGATTTTTTATCATTTTCCTTGAGGAAAAACTACATTAGATCTTTAAAAACACTGGGAGAGGAAGTGGGGTTTACTTTTCTTTTCTTTTTTTTTAATGGATACTTTTGATCGCTATTGAACTGGAATTGTTTTGAAATTAATAATTTACAACCACTTTTAATTAAATAAATAATTTAAAAGAAAGTATAAATTCAAAAATTAAGTAAAAATAAGATAAATGCATACATTTATTAATTTAAATGAATTATAAAAATTATTAATTTCAAATTAAATGGTTATTAAATGAAAATTACATCTATATATCACGTATATTTTGTATGCCACACGTAGACTGCACGTATTTTTTAAAAAAATAATAAAAAAAGGTTACAAAGGATTTAACTGATAAAAAAGTAAATATTTAGATAATGTATTATGTGTAGTCTACACATATATTAGATTGCATTGTGGACTGCAATTTGATTAGATGGTGATATATTGTTAATCTTCCAAAAAAAGCCGCCCAGAACACTATTTTGTTTTATATATATATATTTTGTTTTATGTTCTATTTTGTTTTATATATATATCCGGCTTTATGTATAACAATTATAATTTTTTATAAAAAAAAAAAAAAAAATAGAAAGAAAAAGAAAAATACATCTAACCAATCAAATATCAACAACAAAAAGTTGTGATTTATAATTTTTAAAGTAATTTTTCTGAGCGGCTTAATAAATACTACGTATAAATGATTGATGTAATCAGTTCCACGTTATATTATAAAAATGCACTTATAGTAAAAGTACACATATTATTAAGTAATTATCACAAGCAGGATTTTAAAATTGTACCTTAATTTAATTACTGATATATATTGTTTTTTTTTATGTATTATGTTTTCAAATATATATTAAGTATTATTTCATTATTATTATTATTATTATTATCTATTATTAGTATTAATACTATACCAATAATACATTTATACCATGAAGTTAATTTTTTTTTTTTTTTTAATTTATTACTCTTATTTATTGTTTTTATATAAATTAATGCTTTTATATATTGTTTCCTGTTAGGTTTTTTATATAAATTATTTATTTACATTGTACAATTTAATAAGTAATTAAAAATATTACTTTTCTTTAATAAAGTTTTAAGTTAATTGATGACATACTTACCAGGAAACAATAAAAAATTATTTTAATTGTTTTATTGCGATTGTTGATAAGTCATAACCTTTAATGAAGTTATAAAATCTATTAATAAAAATAGATAAATTACTTATTAAGTGATTTAGCTCAACTCACCATACGATTATACTAAAAAATAGATATAATCTTAATTATCGATTAAATAAAGTTTCCCTAAATATTAAACTAATTGTAGTAATATAATAAAAATTGGTAAAAATGTTTAATTCATTTTGAATTTCTTTTACCCCAGTTTTTTATTTTTTTGGTATGAGAATTTGTGAATATAGGATAAAATTTAGAAGTAAAAGTAAAAATATTTACTCTTTGCAATACGGACGACAATCTTGGATTTAATTTTAAAACTTATCGCAAATAATCTTGAAGCTGGACAAACTCAACCGCAAAACAAACGTTAATATTCACAAATAACGTAATTAACTTCCACTTCTAGATATAAGTATACGTTTTTTTTTTAAATTGGAATTTTTTTAAATATACGTATTACCATCGTTACACTTCTTTCACAGCTTCATTTACAACGCTAATAAACCGCTGTTTATCTTGAACCATCTTTAGGAAACAATGTTCTATAGTATTTTGTTCAACAGCCTATACACGCTTTCCTATTTTTAAAAACATATATAATCAAAGTAAGCAGCTGATTATTCTTTTTTTTGATGGTACTTATTAATCTCGATGTGATTGACAACTTCTTATTAGTGATATCTGTCCATGAAATCCGCTTGACGGTTGGTAGTCGGGGAATTGTGGCTCACTATTGGAGTTGGACTGAGCTTTCTCTCAGCATCCGTTGTAGTGGTGGCCCACAGAGGCCCCACAATATCCAGTCGGCGCTGGTACTTTCCCACCGAAGAGGCGATTCTCCCCGAGCGGTGCTCGTCCGAAGGCGTAGTGGTGAAGACGGATCCTATTAGCGCAAGCGGGCTTCGTACCGGGCTGACCAGACTTGCTTCTCGGGCGGAAATGCAGGCATCTGCCGCGAAATTCCACGTTGAACCGGCTAGGGGATTTTTTCTTTCTTCTCCTGGTGGTGGTCCTGTGCTGTGGTGGGGTTGTTGCGCGGTCAGCTGGTTTGGCGGGAGGAATGCGTGTGTTGACGCGTACGTAGACTGCAAGCTATAATATAATGTGTAGTAAATACTTGTTACTTATTACTTGTAAATTAAACTAATTGAGTTATTTTTATTATTAGTAAAGATAAAGATTTTCTCCTGTTGTGTACTAGAAAATCATTTCAACGAAACCTTCAACAATCGCAATAAATAATTTAATGTTTAATATAAATTATTGTACATGTTTTAATATTATTCTTGTCCTGTTATCTATTTACATTGATTAATTTCGGTCTCCTTCTTCTGTAACAGCACTAAAGGTCGTGCCCGGGGAAGAGAGACGATTATGTCTTTTTTCTTTAAAAAAAAATTAATAATTCTAATAAAGAATACAGAACCAAAAATATATTGCCTTTTTCTAAATACATATATATAGTTCTGTGCACAAAATAAAACGTTATGCGACACACAAGTTCACAAAACAATACTTATGTACTTGGAACATTGTATTCTTCTGCACTGCTAAATAAAAAGAAAACAGCCAATAGAAATCCGAAAAACAAAAGAGGACTTTGTCCGGATGGATGCAGTCGATGTTAAGACGAGAGCTGCGCGGCTGGCCTTTTTTTCCTTTCTTTTACCGAATACCGACCTTCTTCATAATTCTCGCTGCTCTGCTATGTTGTGCTATGTTTATATTATGCTCAGCTTTGTTTTCCTGTGTTTTTTTTTTTTAATTATTATTTTTATAGACAGACTCCTAATTAGATGCTTTTGCACGTTATTTGTTTTTTTAACTGTCAATGCTTTTTACTTTTTATTTATTTATTATTTTTTATTAACTATAAAAAACCATTTAAAAAATATTCTTAAAAAGTTAATTTAATAAAAATGTAAAAATATTTACCGCTAGAAAAAATGTTATTATTCACTCGATAAACTTTTAAACTTCTTGCAAAATATTTAACTACATTTTAAAAGATGTAAAATGAATTACTATCTATCTACAAAATCTGTTTATCAGATTATTTTTAATAAAGTAGTTGTGAAACCATGGTTACATTAATTAATAAAGACAGTAACCCAAACAATTTACTGTAAAAGAGTATAGTAAAGGAATTTACTATTTTATAGAATACGTGATTTACAAGTGATGATTTTTGTTAATAATTTATATTATAGAATTCTTTTACTACAATTTAATAGAAAAACAAAGTATATGGAAATTCTGAAGCGTATTAAATGAAAAATAATAAAAACTACCAACGTTATTTTAGTTTTGTAGTTTGAAATTTTAGATAGTTTTTTTTTACATTTGTTACAAAATTTTATCCGTTAATGTCTTTTTTATTTATCTCATTAATGTTTTAAAAAAACGAGTGCATCGGTGCGTAGACACTCGACGAAAGCAAAGCTTCTTACACAATATTATATGAATTATTACTGCTGCAAAAAAAAGTAAACGAAATATACACAAATGATAAATCTTTTCTATTTTTATTAAAAAGAAATATGAACTAACAATGAAATATATATATTATAAAAAATATTTATTTACATATTTATTTCACGCATATACGCATAAGCCGTGTATAAGAATGAGAGAGAACGCTTACAGATTCCTCACAGAAGCTCAACCATATGTAGGTTAAGATGCGCTTTTATTTACAACTAGTAGACCCGTCGCGGCTTCGCCCACGCTATATGATTACTTGCGTTTCCCGTCGCGATCAGGGATGTTTAGCCAGTCAAGGCTCGTTTCACTTCCCTTTCCCATCTAACTAGGGGGGCTCTGCACCCTGGGCCCCTCTGTATTCATTATACTCGCACAAAAAACGCAAAAAAAAAACTATAATTCATAAAAAATTAAAATCATAAATAAACGTATAAATAAATAACCTAAAAGTTATTTTACGAAATTTAATGTAGTTGTATATATCGAGAGAAATCGTCTATATCGATTGTCATTATCTATATCGATCGTTGTCTATGTTAATATCGACTTCCTCAGACAGTTATTATGCGATTAAATTTTTCTAAATATCTCAACCCCAGCGCCACCTAGCGGCTCCATTTTTCGCAAAAATATTTCTTTTCACGTAACAAATATATATTCCGAATATGACCCAAATCGAACCATAAATGCAATTTTTCCAAATATTTCAACCTCAGTGCCTCAGTGCCTCAGTGCCTCAGTGCCTCAGTGCAATTTTGTTCAGAGGTATTTCCTTTCATGTAAGTAAAACGTATTCTGAATATGAGCTCAATCGGACCATAAATACAATTTGTCGAAATATCTCGACCACAGCGTCACCTAGCGGGTCCAAAATAATTCAGAAACCTTCGCGGGTGTACACACAACTCATCAAAGTTCATCGCAATCGGATGAATGGTGTAGGAACGCATACGGGACAAAAAAACATTCATTTTTATATATATAGAACATAAGACGGTAGGAAATAGTAGTAGTCACGATTTAGACAAAACTAAATCAAAGAATAGAAAGTTACATTATTCCTGTTCAACATTGTATAACACAAAGAATTTAACTGTTATTAAAATTAAAATAAATATGAGCGTTATCAAAAACCGTTCACAAAAGAGTAACAGTATCATTCTTTGGATACGATTCTTGAATGAACTGTGTTATCAGCTAGCGCGTGACGATGTTTCGTGACGTTCGTTTTTTCCGAACCCCGCGATAAGAAGATTCGCTTCAAAAATTCTTAAAATATAATTCTATTCTATTGAAACAAAAGTTAATTATAAATTTAAATTAAATGAAAAAATCTTTTCATAAAGAAAATATACTTAGAGAAAATTATCACTTATTAATAAGAATAGCGATTTAAAATTATGGATTAAAATTAATAAATCATAATAATTTTTCAATTTGAGTATTAGAAAAAATGAAAAATGTTTTCTAAATGATTATTTTATAAATAAATAATATGAAATATAGTGACGTTAAAAAATAAATTATATTCTCAAATGTATAGATCCTATTAAAGATAAAACCAATAAAACTTAACATTACTATCCTGGAAAATCATAACTCTCGATCAGAATATTTATACATATAAGTAATAAAAATAATATCCAAAAACATTAAAAAATCCTACGAACTATGCCTATAGTTAAAAACAAACAGAATGACAAAACCCGACCTTTCACATAAAATTTAAAAATAGTAAAATGCTGAACCGGAATGTAAAAATAGTTGCATGTAAATCATGTTAAACGTATTAGAAAACATACTAGATAAATAAATTATACGTAAATAAATGTTAAAATATTAATAAATTTATAAACACTTTTTATAAATTTATAACGCTTAAAATTTGTTGACCCGTTTCATATATATACTTTTTACAGTTATCCTATAATGGAATTTTTGACGGTTTGTAAAGGCATTAGGATGCACCGTTACTTTTATATTCAAGTGTGCTATAAATTAACGCCGGATTATAAAATCAAAAATTCTCTTTGATATTAATATTAACCGCTGAATAACTCCTGTAGAATACAAATACAAAAAAAACAATTATCGCTATATAAACACTGGCTGATATATTCCTTAATAACATAAGTTACATGTTTTTATCTACCATCAGTTCATATCAATGCTAGTTTAAATTAACATAAATTCTTTGAATCATCAATTACCTATTCTTCTTCAACAACTAAATTATTTACAAAAAAAAAAAACATCGGTACGTTAATAAATGAAATTTTTTGACCCAATCCGATGCAAAATTTTTTAATTCTTCTAAGTAAATTGTGTTTCATATCTCGTGCATCATTAAAATTTTTTGAAAAAATTTATTTAATGTGATTAATAGCTTTTTATTAAGGTAATGAAAAAATTAATCATCATGTTCGCATATAGCTAACGAAACAACGATTTTGAACAACTACCTCCATTCTAAATATCGGATGGTACACCTCATAAAAGTTATTAAACCATTTTGATTCTTTAATACCGATTACACTTAATATATCTTAAAACACATATATTGACTAACCCGTAATATTTAACAAAAATACCGATCTTTTAAAATTTTCATAATATTTTATATTTCCGCTAGGATTATCATAATTGATTTGACTGTTATTTTCTATCTTTCTAATCATTGTCACTCTAAATTTCATAGTTGTTGCGTTTCGAAGTACCTCCATTCTCAAAACTACTTTTACCCGGAAGTCATGATAGTAAGGATGGTGAGAAGGATAAACTTAACATCGCTATTTATTCGACGATCCCAACTCAGGAAGACTCAGTGCTAAAAATACTTTTGAGAATGGGGGTACACCGAAATGCGTCAACTACGAATGTTAGAGTGACATTGATAGAACGGGCAGAAAAACCAATGACATTGAAATTAATAAAATTTTTATTGAAATTTACAATAAAAAAGCCACTTACCAACCACGCCACTTCACCAAGTTTAAAAGAGTATTATAAACAACACTAAACACAGCATATGTTTCATAAATCCTTCAAAATTGTTTTTTTATAAAACTGATATAACTATAAATCTTAAAGATTTATAAATTTTTTTATATAATTTTTATATTTCTCTTCTTTATTTTTTTTCACAATGAGAAACGAAAATTCAAAAGAAAAGATGTTTAATATCCTAAATTAAAAGATAATTTTTAATTTCATATTTTATTTTAAGATTATATAATTAATATTATTTATTTGAATGCATAGTAATAATAAAGATGAAAGCATTGTAATACGTTGTTAGTTTACTGTAGTGAAAACAATTTCAAGCACTTAGTGAAATGTACGTAATGGCTGTATCACTATTTTTTATATTTTTTTTTTTTTTAAATTGCATGCTGTATACTTTGTAAACAATAAATAAATACTAATCTTCACGATAGTAATATTTTAATAAAAACCAAACAAAGCATGTTTTTGAAAAAATAAATCCGTTAAAAATTATGATAATTTATTTATTTATAATAGTGTTTGTAATAATGTAGTTTTTTGTTTTAATTGTAATTTTTATTATTTTATTTATCATTATATCCCGTAATTATTTTAATAGTTTAATGTATATTATTATTTAATATTATAAACATTTAGCGAGCTTAGTAAATTTGGAAATGCGTTATTTTAAAATAATGGTCGTACATTTAAAAACTAATAATAGTACATTTTTGCAACAATTTTAATTGTGTATTATATTTGATATATTTATTCTGTAATTAAGAAAGTAATCTTTTTTTTTTTTTTTTTTATTATTAAAAAAGCCTTAATAAACTGTGGACTTAAAAACAATCGTGGTTTTAATATAAAATTTTAAGTCCACACAAAACTAATTTATTATATTAAAAAATATTGTATTAACTTAAAAATATATATATATATATATATTTGTATAAATTCTATCATTCACATTAAAATTGATGCAAAAAAAAACTGTATGAGTTTTCTTATAATTATAATATTATATTATTATTACTATAACTATTAATTTGGAATGGCTAATTTTTTAATATTAATTATTAATTTATTACTATAATTAAACACCTAATTCTTTTTTCTAATCCTAAATCCTAATTATATTTCTAATCATTCACTTATCCGTCATTTCATCCTCGCCTAATCATTTAATTTCCGTTAATAATATCTCATTCCTTATTTTATTAATCCAAAAAATTTATTAATATTTTTTTTTTTTTTATTAATAAATTAATCAAATGTCAGTTGCATCCGAACTAAGAGACTCTGGATTCACACATAACATACACCATTCTATCCTTTTTATTAAATAATTATTTTATTTTAATCGAAAAATTTTTTAAAAAATTTTATTTCCATTTTTATTATCATTATTTCATTTTTTTTCTTTTTTGTAAAAATATATCGAGTAGTTTTTTTTTTCTTAATTTAATTAATAAAATAGAATTCTATCGTTATTATACATTTCCTTGAAACGATATTCTTTTGTTATTTAAAAAAGAAAAAAGAAACAATATAAAGTTATATTTTATTTTTTTCAAAATGGTAAATCATTTATTATTGTTTTGGTTATTTTTTTCGCTCTTTTTTTCTTTTTATTGCTAAGGTGATGATCACACAGTGATTGATAAAGATCTGTTCAATATCATCATGATCCGGATGGTGTAGTGTGATAAATGAGTCAAGAAAGGGTGCAACACAGCTAAGTATACCTTTCTGTTGTCTGTCAAGTGCAGTTGGATACACAATGCGCGATATACGTTACAAGTGGAACTCCGGTTCCAAATCAGTGGGTATTTCGAACGAGGTCCAGTTGCCTCAGTTTCGTGTCCTCGGGCACAGGCAAAGGGCGACCGAAATTAACCTGTCCACAGGTACATTGATAACTTCAAGAGACGGGCCGCGCAGAACGATGTACATATCATTTTCAGCGATGTAGATTTGATTTTAATTATAAATTTATAAAAATTGAAATTATTGTATCAAATAAAAAATCGGTTAATAGTTCCAGAAAAACATAATTATTATTTTTTTTAATAATAAAAATATATATATAAAGAATTTGAATCTTATAAAAATTAAGAATCAACTTCTTTACACCAAAATTCACATTAAAAACCTAATAATTTTAGATAATAAAGAAAAATTACTTTTTTGTGTAGATCAGTTACAAACAGTTAAAGCGTATACCGCCGCAATTGATATTTATTTGTTGTTTACAGCTAGAAAATACTGGTTTTAAATACGCATTAAAACCAAACATATATGACATTTGAATACTATTTTTATAAGTTAACGCCATATAAATATGGTATTAATCTACAATATACACATTTTAAGCATGTTTATTAAAATAAAAATCACTGATCTACCCAAAATGCATTTGTAATATATTAAACTACGCAGATTTCTTTTTTAAAAAGATTACTGCTTTTCGATTGCACAATTTCACAGTTTTGGAGCTATGAATCGGTATTCAATTATTAATTAATTATTAAATTTATTATATATATTAGACAGAACAGAATTACAAAATTATGATTTTTTAAATTTTTTTATTGTTCTTTTTTCATTGTTTATTTATAGTCGCATCAATGACAATAGTCATTAGGGACTTAAATATAACTAGATGATCAAAAATATTTTAAACAATAAACACCAAACACAAACTAGAACAAGAATAATAAATATTGGACATCACCACTAATCTATTTTTACTGCGCACACGTTATTCCGTAAGGGATCTCACGTAAGATAAACCGCTAAATTAACTTCTTCATTCTCTTATCAGAGAGTCTTTTGATGTATTTCTTCCTCTCTTGAGGGTATCATAGATTGTTTGAACGATTGTTAGATCGTCTGCAGGCATTCAAGTACACTCATAGAGTCAGCTGTCGTCACTACGGATCACCATAACTCTCAAGGCGGAGTAAATTGTCTATGCCTCGCAAAAGAACACAGAGGAATGGGCAATAAGCTTATATATTATTTCGTTGTCAGGGAGTATTATTCAACATTATAACATTTATTATGTTACATAAAGCATAATGAGTTTATAGTTTATGTAAAAATACAAAACACATTCGATAAAATAGTTACCACAAAAAAGAATATTTTGGTTTACCATACTTTTTCTGTTATTTTGATCACGATTGTACTGTAGGATCTACTCAGCTGCTTTATATTATTCGTATAAACGTATTAAGGTCCCTACTTTTTCGATACTGCAACCTTGAATACTTATCCATACTTGCTCATCTCAAGTCACTTACTAGACTGTATAAAACCGTTTAATCTTATTATTTTTTTTTTTCTTAGAAAAGAATTTCTTAAATAATCATAATAATTATTTCAACTAAACTTAATTCTCGAATATAAGATAAAAAAACAACTGTTTCGAATAATACCGTGTTTGTAATTTTTAAATTACAAATTTTAATAGTAATAAATTTCATCTACGTAAATTATTTATATGCAGGAAATAATCTTTATCTAGATGGTTTTATTTAAGATTTTTTATAAGTAAATTTAATCGTAAACAGTGTTAATTGCAGAAAAAAATAATTTTATCAATTTTACGTTGTTTTATTTTTTATTAATAATTAGCATTCCAATCCTACCCAAATGCGGGCTTAGTGTTACAAAAACCTCAGAGAATACTTCACTCGAGATAATATGTCTAGAAGTAAACAGTAAACCGCCGATAATTTGTGAGAATCTAGCCAGTCTAACATTTCAATTGAGGTCGCTTGAATATGATTACTGCTGAAATTCGATAGTGATGGTATCTTATCGTATCTCTTAGAAGCAGCGCAGCTGTCGTTCACCCTACCGTCTGAATAGTTAGTGGAATATATAGAGTAATCCCTAAGACGAAGATACTTTTGATCGGTGAAGTTAGTTTCGCAGGGCAGGACAATATCTAACGATTGTGAAGAAACTCTTCTCTAATTATTGTCTGCAGACAGCAAGACCATTATGAAAGAAACCTGGCCATTACAGATTTTGGCTATCACCTTACTGAATAAGCCTCTCATGCTTCCAATTTTTTGTACTAAAAACTCATGTTTTAGGTCAATATATGTAATCTGTCCTCAGGATCTTCACGAGCACTCCGCTCCACACCTGGGGCATAAGAGCCAAGATCTGACTGATCCAAGATTATCTGAATGGAATTCTATCCCAATAGCTCCTCAGCCTGAAGAAGGGAAATTGGCGTTGCTCAAATTAAAAGAAGTCGATTATTTCTCCCTATTCCCAAACGGACTAGCATTTTCTTTGGAGCGTAACACTTTCTGCCTTTTCTTTCTCACCAGGATCTCCTTATAGTCCCTACAACCTCTATAATTCGTCAGATGATCTGAATGGAAAACTCCACAAATAGCAAGAGTATTTCGATCTTTTCTAGGACAGTCGATAGTTCTGTATCTTTCTGAACAATTCACACACCGAAAGGATCGCATACAATTATTCTTTTTAAATCCGTGTTGTTGATATTTCATACCTTGAACTAATCTTGGAGCCCTTCCGGAAGTTTCGAATGTGGGGCTAGAATTAGCAATGTTTCTACAATGAAAATCTCCTTGTTAATTTCATAGGCTCAAAGTTCACGAAGAATGTAGACAACAGTTCTTTTGTGACGCGATGGCATGTGTTTATTATACTTCGTACCCTATCTCCTCGTACATCAATTTTATTCTTGATGACGTCTAACGGAATTGAATAGTGAGATTCCTCAGTACTAAAACGCTTTTGGACACGACTTACTCTCTGTTGAGACACAACACATCCATGATTCCACAGAGGACAAATGGAGTTAGTTTGACGGCCTCTTTACGGTATGTTTCATCATTGATTTCCTTTAGCGGCAAGTCTTCATATCTGACAAAGGTAAATTTCTTGCGATTTCATTGATAGTTCGCGTTGTTCTCGGCTTACACAGCAACGGAATCGCATACCATGATGGAAATCCTGATTTGGAATATAAGTTATCAACGGTACCCTCGCTATCCGAGTCATTCAGATTTCTATTGATAGTTTACCTCAAATGAGTTTACACCAGAATAACTTTCTAGGATCTCTATCAGAAGTTGTTAAAAATCCACATTTTCTACCAGATAACGTAATTTCATAAATCGTAATTTCATTGGCGTCAAATCTATCAATGTAACTTTAAATTGAAAAAGATAATATTCAAAAACACTTTAAATTAAACAAAAATCTAAATTACATAAGCATTTTGACTGAATAATCGTTATCAATATTCATAAAAGTAAATTGGTAAAAGCAAAATAACTACGAAATAATACAAAGATGAAACATAAAAACTTTGAAATAACAATCCAACCAGAAAAATAAATAGTTAGCTTGAAATATAATCTATACCAGGGGTCGGCAACGCAGCGCCCGCGAGTGACAGTTCACCCTCGATGAGATTTTTGTACGCCCTCACTACATTACACACCTAATAAACCTAATAATCGTATCAGCGTCGTGTGTATACAAGACAATATAATTGCGCAAGCTCAGTGTCAGCAAATAGCAATCAAGATCATACACTGACACATTTGCTACTTAGCACGTAGGAATATTCTTGCTTCTAAAAAATTTGGTTGTATGTTACCGTATAGTGAGTGCTACGTATTTCGAGTGTTTATTATTAATATTATTATTGACTATATTTTATTATTTATGTATTATTAGTAACCATATCATCCAAGATAGTCGCGCTTTTCAATATCAAATATGTATCGTACTGGTTAAACGGATTTTATAAATAACCCATCATAAATAATTGTAAAAGAAAAAGAATTGTTTTAATGTTGATTGGTAAGAACAATTTTCTTTTATTGACTTTAAAGTCAAATCTATCTGCTTATTGTGTAAAAATAGTGTGCCGCCCCCAATAACTTTTGAATTTATTTTATGCTCTTACTGACAAAAAGGTTGCCGACCTCTGATCTATACTATCTAAATTTTGGATAGCTAAGTTGGTCTAGTGAATAAAAATGTAAACTAACCTTTTACTTTCAACTTGGAATGTTTAAAATTCCGTAATTTTTTTAATTTTCATCTTTTTTAGATAAAAACACGAGGAGGAATATATTTGAAAGGGTTTCTTAAATGTTTTTTTTTTTTTTTTTTTTATTTTAATAGTTCTGTTATAACTACTAATGATGATTATTTAATAATTAAAATTCGCATTTAATTATAGATTTTTATTTCTATAAACAATTCTTGAGCGTTAACATAATTAAGTGAACGCTCTACTTATTTATGTTATTATAATAAACGTTTCAGATAGATAATTCTGTATATTTTTAACGATACAGCATAATAAATTATTTCAAATAAAAGAAAATTAATTTTAAGAATATTCATTGTCGCATACATGAATAGTCCTAAATACAAAATAATTATTACCGCTAGATATTTATATCAAAATTTAGTGGTTTTAGGCTAATTTATGAAATAGCCCAGAGTTATTAATATTACATAGCCTACAGTTTAACGTAAATGAAATTAAAAAAACAAACCCTAAATATTATGTTAAATAATATACCACCAGTGTATACGAATTTAAACTATTAACAAAACGTTTTTACATAATTTTTTTTCTAATAATTATTTTGAAAGTAAAAGAAAATGACATTATTTATATATGAATAAAGGTTCAATATTAAGTACATTAATCGTTTCGATTAATTTTTTATTACAATTAAAAATATAATTATAATTTCAATCAGCTTATTTCAATAATTTTTAAATAATATAAACTAATAAAAAAAACCATCCCTTAAATCAAATTTTTTTATAAAATATTTATAACATCTTGTACAGAAACTATAAAAACTATAGCAGTATTGTTATATATAATGTAAGGGATTTTTTTAATTAATTACTTATGTCATTAAAGTAATTTATTCCCACGACAAAAAAATATGGTAAAAATAATTATCATAACAGTTTCTTGTTTGATTGCGTCAGCGTTTATGAAATTTGAAATAATACATCACTTTTACATTAACGCGAAAGTTATCACTTAAATAAAGTGGTTAAGATAATTTTTAAATCCATTCCAATTTCGAAATTCTAATAAATAAATATATTTTTACCACCATTTTTGTAACTATTTTATAATCTAGAATGATTTTTTTTAAAGAAATATATTATTATTTTATAACTTCATTATTTAAAATAATGAAACAAAAGGATTATTAAATATTTTTTAATTAAAATTATCTATTTAATTAAAATCATTCAGTAAATATGAATAAACTTAAAAAGAAAGTAACGGATAAAAGAAATTTTATTTAAAGGATAGAGGTCAGTATCATAACACTTCAATAATATTAAAAAAAGGAACTCATTTTCTGAAAATAAGTTAATTACATCCACACGATTAATGTTCTGTAGGTTTTCTGTCGGGAAAATCTTTCGTTGACTGATAAAAAAGCTGGAATAAATCTCTTCCACGGAAAACTCTTACAAAGCCTATTGAGTACAGAAAACCAATTCACTCTGTAGTTTTTCGGTCTGGTAAACTTATATAAAGTAAGATATATGAAGTGTTTATGCTTTATAATAAAATGATTACCTTATTTATCATATATAACCCAAAATTCTTTTTTTTCTGCATATATGTAAACATTTATAATTATTTTAGAATAATTAATAATATTTATTGCTGTAATTTCTAATTTCATCCTTATTCTTATTCTTGTACTAATAAAAATATTTTTTTCTAATTTTCATTGAGTATATGATTCCTTGAACACAGGGGCACTTGTAAAATGCTAAATTAAAATTTATAAAACGTTTATGTGTATATAAAATAATAATAATAAGTGCACATTAAACGTAGAATAGATATATTTTAATCTATAATTTTCCTCAATTAGATAAAATTGAAATAAGAAGTAAAAAAATAACAATTGTACACAACACTGAACTTTAAATAAAATGAGAAAATATTACTGATAAATTGTTTCTAAGGGCTACCAATTTTTTTTTAATGTAAGAACACTAAAGCGTTTCTAACATACTTATTGAACATTCGGGTTTTAGAATATCGAGGGAAGTCATTTGTTTACGGCAAATAGAAGGGAAATTCACACACTATTCGGAATCCGTTATTCAATAAATCAGGCTTATTGTAAGCGAGATTTACATTCACACGAGAAATCTAATCGAACACGAGACACCGATATAGTACTCAGAAATTCTAAATACTTAGCAAGTAAACCAGTAAATAAAAAGTTTTTAAAAACAATTAAATCTCGAAAGCGATTTAAAAACAATAGAAAATGGGTCAAGGATTTGTATCTAAAGAGCACATTGATTTACCATCTCCATCTAATGAGAACAAGAACGTTCAATACAGTTATACTTAAAGCTTTCAGGAAATTCAGCAATAACAGTTTTATCATTTAATATATTCATGAACCGAAGATTTTTTATTATTTTGTAAAATAAATACTCTTGGCTTTAATAGTAGTTGGTTCGCTTCACTTTATTGTTATTAATTTTTTTTAAATTCGTTATTAATTTGAATCAAACCGATAGCATTAAATTAATAACTCTAATTTTTTAATATTAATTGGCAAGAAGTAATTTCAGTTTTATAGTATGAAATAAAATCATCATTAGTAAAAGTTTTACCATTCAAAGAGTTTTGCAACATCGAAATAAATAGTAATCTGATGGTCCAAGATCGGGCTATATGAAGGAGAAGCCCTCACTTCCATACCGAGCTCCAATAATTTTCCACGAGTTATAGAAGGTATGTGAGCAATTATGGCTTTGATTTGGTCTTCATCGACTTCAACAGATCAGCCAGAAGGTTTGTCATCTTTGAACGAAAGATTTCAAGAACGGAAATTTCTAAACCGATTCTAACATCTGCTTTCTGTTAGGCAATCAACACCATAAATTTCACATATCTTTTTGTGAGCCTCAGGAGCTTCCTTGCCTTTACGGAAATAAAAAAAGCTGACAACACAGATGTAGGATTTCTCCGTTACACGGTTTTTTTTGAAAACGGCTTACACACACATATACACCAAACAAATTAATTTAAAATACGTCAGTGCTGCACTAGTGCTCCTTGTGGTGACAGATGGTACTATTGACGCAGTAGACCCACTTAGCCACTAATTTAGAGCATTTTTTGGGGTGGGGGTGCGATTTTGCAAAGTTTTTTTAAATATTATTTTTTAATTGTTAACAATGTGGTTAAGAAAGATAACAGGCCCCTTGGCCTGTTAAGTTGAAAATTTAACGGCATCAATGTCCCATATACAAAAGTAATCTAACCAAGTTTGGTCAAAATCGGTCCAATAGTTCTGGAGATATAAAGTGATGCGAAGAGATATAAGGGAAAGTGCGACACCGAACACACACACTTACATATGGACATCCGGTTTTTTGAGTTCCTTAGGAATCAAAACGTCAAGATGCGGTGAAAACTCATATGCCCATACTGGATCGATTAAATACTATCCCTTCTTCAGCTCGCTATAGCGCTAGACGGAAAAGTAAAAGTAAAATATGTCGAAAATGTTCGTTTTTGTACTCCATGATAAAAGTAACCGTAAACTAACAGGCGCAAACAAAATTACGAGCAATTGCTTTTAAAGCCTACTAAAGGTGACAGCTATCAAATGTCAAAAAAAAATCATAATATTGATCGAAGTTTTTCGAAACAAATTAAAAGGTATCTATTTGTGAAAACCGAAATTACTTTCTTGCTAACCCCAATAAAAGAAACAATTACAACACACGCCAAAATACATACACATGCGCGCGCGCACGCGCACACATTTATATAAATAAATGTGACATTTCCTTTAAACATTAGATTTCCTTTTTTTTCTTTTTTTATTGGTGACCATTTTTAACCACTCAGGACAACCGGTAATCGCCTAGAAGATGCTACCTCGGTCGGCCCTGAGTGACGTGCTGTAAAGTAACCCACCCTTGTGCATACAGCTAACATCGCTACTCTGCCCATCGGGATCTCTCCTGATTCATCGAGATATCATTACAACCGCATCCAGTTGCCACGATGCCTCTCCCCATAAAGACTATCCTTCCCATCCCTATACCCAAATCAGAGTCCGGGTATGCACCCAAACATTAGATTTCCTATATTTTTTAAGCTTTAAAAGACTAATTATTCTGTTTATTAATATTACAAAAAATTATAATTTTTTTTTAACACAAAGAAAAATCCTAATTTAAATATAAGTTTCTTAACATATTTAAAAATTATTTCTAATACACTTATTTACTTAAAACAAACCAGATCATTGGGTAGTACTTATATATTTATAACAACAAAATAATTCCGCATAATATTGCTTCCATGAAAATACTCACTTTTAAATAATTTTAATATTATAGAAAACGAATTCATACCATAAAATTCATTATTAAAAAGAATAAAATAAAATTATAAGACTACACCGTTTACCATTGCCATAGGAATTACAGGAAAAACATATTTAACTGCATTTATATTGTATCAGCCACTGTTCAAATGTGTTTTCAAAAATATGTTTTTTGTAAACCCCAAATTTACACTACTATTTTGATGCAAAATATAGAGTTTTTCTAAAATGGTGCGCTGGCTATACTTTTTCGGATTCTACTTGTAAAACTAAACAAAAAATATCCTTAGAAAAAAATGGTAATTTCTCCTTCGTTCTCCCACTGTCCGCCATTTTGTTATTTTTATATAAATATTTATATCTCAAGTGCAGATAGACGAATCACATTAATATTTGGTAAGCATCTTGATAATAAAGTTTTAAAATTAGCAAAAAATCAGGATTTAAATACCTACGTAAATTACAAAATGGCAGCTATGTTTTGTTTTAAATCCGTTATATCTCCATAAATATTAGCTTTATCAAAATTTATGTTATTTACTAAAATATTAAGCCTTTTATTTTGAACAAAATTACATACTTATCATATTTAACAAAAAAGAATAATAATAATGATAATAATAATAATAATTAGTCCGTTTACGTTTTACAATCTTTTAAGAAGATTTTCATAGGTACTCCTGTAGAGAAAAAAATCATATAATGTATTTTTATGCTAATATATGTTTATTCAAACACGCATATAATTTTAAACAATGAATCCTTTCTTAGAACATCTTTCGTTTAATAAACACAAATAAAAATAGCCTTAAGATAATTGTTAAAAAAATTATTTTACGTTCAACGCAGATAAAACTCGCTAATGACAAATTATTGCTTTCTTGTGAAATTACAATTAATAATGGTAGAAGTACTTTTTTATTTTGTTTTTATTAATCTTTTTTCAGCTTTACGTAAGTTATATTTAACGAGATAAACGGGCCGAGATGATCAACTTTTTACAATTATATTTTTAAATACAGATTTTTATTAAAAATTATATTTTAATCTATTTACACTGTATTTTCACAATAATACACGAAGAAAAATTCTGTTCTACTAATATTTTAGAAATAAGTTGTTATTTGTAGATTTTAAATTATTTTTTTATTGTTTTTCTAAAATATTTATGAATTACAAAAAATATATTTGTGAATCATGATATAAGAAGTTTGTATATATATATATATATATATATATAATATTAAATAAAATGTTTAATATTTATGATTATAGCGAAGATGATATAGTACATCGAGCTGTCAAGGACCGATATATGCATGATATGATCACATTTTTCGCTCATTACATATTTATTTACCTTTACGCTCCATTTTTTTTACCACATCCTTCTTTTTTTTATTTCTGTTTTTTCTTCCTTTCTTTTGTTTTTATTTCTTTACTTTTATCAGAATTTTCTTTTTGAACATTTTATCTTTTCTACGTGGTAAATTATATACACTCAACTGGGTTCACATATTAACAAAAAAATAAATGTAAAATATTTTGTTAAAAATGTTAGCACCCGAAATATAAGAAATAAAAACGTTGTAATAATTTTTTTAAATTTATAATACAACAAAATAAAAACCTAATTTATACCTATTAACAATAATATTAATATTCTAAATATTACAATTATTTTATTTTAAATCTGCCTTTTTATAATGAATTAACAACTCTTGATATAAACAGAAATTATTTCACAAAATAAATTTATAACATTCGTTTCTATTTGTGAAATACAAACAACTATTAAAGCCATATACGTATCAAATTTGTAATAATTTTTATATTAACTACAATTATGGAATTTTAATGACTGATATTTTTTTTTTTTTTTATTGTTATTAATAGGTGATTAAATTTCAGTCTTTATTTCAAATTAAAGTATTCAAATAATTTAATTTTACCTTTAATTAAAAAAAAAAAATTAACTTTATAAATTATTTCGTTCTTATTATTCTTATAAGTAAAATATTTCTCGTGATAATTTTTTTCTGTCTGGTTTATAACAGTCACGATCAAAAAGAGAAACTACAGTTTCAGTTAAGTATCATTGACTGATGAAGTTGTCTGCAATATATTTATTTTTCTTTGAGAAAAGTTGCTAAATAAAAAACTTTCTTTAAAAGTTTGTAAACTTTTATAATTTAAATAGCTGTTACCAAAACCGACGTTTAATATTCTAAATCGAATGTATTAGCCCATTATAATTACGAACTTTGTTGTAGATTTAAACTTAGAAACACATGTTTCTGGTATATGTTGTTTAACCTAATCGAAACAGATACAAAATAAAAACTTTTTTCTGTAATTTCAATTGAAAATAATTATTCTGAATGAAATACAATTCAAAAATTATAGATATAATTAAATAACCCAAACATATATATATATATATAAATATACCGAGGCATGTTTTTTAAGTAAGGGTCTTGTAAGGGTTTTAAGTAAGGGTATCCGCTATTCACTGTGATAAATATTTGATATCGGCTTACAAGCTTCATTATTCCGTTACTGAAGAAGTCTCCCGCCTGTGAATTAAACCAATTAATTACTCTGTTTTTAAATTCCTTATCATCTTCACACTTCTGCGATGCAAGCCATTGTTTTAAATGGAGAAAAAGGTAATCATTCGGTGCAAAATCCGGATTCTAAGACGGATATTGGAAGATTTTCCAACGAAATCGTCAGTGGTTTTGTTTGCCGTATGAGGTCGAGTGTTGTGAAGAAACAGAATCCCGTCGGTTAGCTTCCCGCGCCTTTTATTTTGAATTGAAAGTCTAAGTTTTGTATGCCTTTCATAGTACGTATCGGCTTTCTCATTGAACTTTTTCGGTTAAACGTTTTGGACTTCGGGGATGATGGAATGCCACCATTGAATTGATTGCTGCTTTGTTTCTACATTTGAGTAAGATATTCATGTTTCATCATCGGTCACAACGCGTCTCCATAAATCATCACCTTCATTTTCGTAGCGTCTCAAAAATTTTTGAGCTACAGCAAGACATTGTTGTTTTTATATGTTTCTGTCAACATTTTTGGTACCCATCTGGAACACAAGTTTCTGTAGTCCATTTTTTCAACTAAAATTTCATAAATTTGATCGCGAAACAAAAGGAAATTCAATCGATAACTGAGAAACATTAAGCCTTCTCTTTTCACGGATTTTTGCATTCACAATTTCAGTCAATTCAACTGTGATGACAGTCGGACGACCACTACGTTCTTCGTCGTGAACATTCGTACTTCCTCCACGAAACAATAGACATCATCGGCAAATTTTACCTTCATACATAACACTGGGTCCTTTTTTTCCTGTTTAGCCTCCAGTAATTGCCTTTCAGATAATACAGAGGATGATATGTATGAGTGTATATGAAGTGTAGTCTTGTACAGTCTCAGTTCGACCACTCCTAAGATGTGTGGTTAATTGAAACCCAACCACCAAAGAACACCGGTATCCACGATCTAGCATTCAAATCCGTGTAAAAATAACTGACTTTACTAGGATTTGAACGCTGGAACTCTCCACTTCCAAATCAGCTGATTTGGGAAGATGCGTTCACCACTAGACCAATCCGGTGAATAACAGTCGGACCGTAAAAATCGACAATTTCTCTATGAATTGTAGCAGATTTGTTTTCCGCTAATAGATAACGAATTACTGATTGCACTTCTCAACTCGCAGGATTATTTATTGTAGCACTCATCTCAGCCAGGGTATACATAGCAACAAACGTGAATAACGTTTTTATTGTTGCAAACAAATGATTGTTGATATAAATATACATGATAAACTAGCGACAGCAATTTCCAAAGCACCTAATAGTGACAAATTAAAAACGGTCCTTACTTAAAAAAACATGCCTCCTATATATAAATATATTTAGCAACTATAATTAATTATCAAGCGATAAATCCCCTTGTAATTAGAAATAAATATAAACGTGCCCGTTACGTGGATATGTAATGGTTTCATCTGGTAGTTATAAATTATTATAAGGCAATCAATGTCTACCCTTGATGACTTATTTAAAGATAAGCTATTTCAAGTCATGGTGAAATCAATAAGTGATTAAAATTAAACGCCTGAAAAGGGTGTAATAACAATTTTCCGGTACACTTGTTCTATTTTTTATCAATCAGTAATCTTTTATAGAAGCCAGTCTTTAAATATTGATACGTAAAATTTTAATAAGATTTAATTAAGAAATAACTAATTAAAAACAAATGTTACGTTAAGATAGACAAAAACATCCGATTTCGTATATATTCCTCATTTTAATCAATACGAGACAGATTATACGGTAAGTACATTTCTGGAAACAGAAAGTACTTAGTATGAAAGAACAAAGCAGTAATTTTTTTTGTGAAATGTTCATCATTTTCTCTATATTTTTTAATTTATTAAATGTTAGTATTTTCACTAATAATCCAAATAAATGATGTTTAACTATCTAAAATTATTCTTCGTATATAACTTTTCGAATAAACTATACAGTAATAATTTATACAGTGGTATAATGTCCAAACGTTATGCTAAAAAAATTACGTAACTTTTGGAAGTCATATCAGTTTAGCAAAAAAATTTCCCCTCAAATAAACGATCCCGGAAACGTTTTGTTTTACGTTTATTTACATCTACAATTCCTTATAAAAATATTGCTTTATAGAAAATCATTTTAAAAAAGTTTAGTTATTTTTAATCTGTATTTATTTGTTAAATGTATACGTTTAAATAAATATTTCCAAATCTGTCTATAATAAAAATGTATTATATAATACGATTAGTAAATTCTTATAAAATACTTAATAAATGAAATTAGAGAAAATTAAATCCGATTCAAAATTCAGTTCGGCTTTTCGAATTCAAAATTTCGACTTTTCGAATCGAACGGTGGACATACTACAACGATTTCCGCTTTAATTCTTGTAATTTAAATTCTTCTGAATATATGAAAGGTCATTTTGTTCATAATTAAATCCTAAGTTTTAACTAATAAAAAATAATTTTAATTATTACCTAAGTATTAATGATTCGAAAATTGAAACGGCTGTCGTTTTGAAACTTAACAAATTTAAAAAACCAGATATATTCGTAGAAATTTTTTCTGTGATTAGACATATATACCGAAATTTAATGAAGTATTTAAAACTAATTCTTTCGCTTTTTTTCATATAAAAAAAAAATGTTTGCTACTGATGAGTTACAAACAATCCTGGGTTTGGAAAAAAGTATTTAACGATCGCTATTTTCAGTATTTTTAGAAATTGTTATACAACGACGTAATTAGTGTGATTGACGTCAAAATTAAGTAATTATTTTTCAATTTATTTCTAAAAAGATGTCAGTGTATTGTTTCAGACTACCGGTTGATAATAGCCTATTTTGTTGTTCGAACACAGTTTGAAAAAAATCATCTAATAAATGCTTCATGAAAGTCGGTGTAATCATTTTACGAGTAGATTAATAAGAACACAAACAAATACATAATTTTAATTTATTATTCTCCTTCTTAAGTAGTAGTTCAAATAAATTTTGAAGGCAAGATTTTTAATCGGGTTATCATCGATATATATATATATATATATATATATATATATATATATATATATATATATATATATATATATATTTTTATATACCTAATTTGATTTTATTTTTACTTTCTTTTGTTTTATAACATAATTTATATTTTAATAACGTATAGTTTTCATAATTTATTTTTTTATTTTTTATCCCTACAGTTTTCTATTGTAGTTATTTGATTTTCCACTACCACCATCTCATAAAAAAGGGTCATTTACACATTCATAATTTGGCATGTAACGGTATTATAGTAGAAAAAAATTATAAATGAATGAATGAATAAAAAAAAATCAATGGGGTGGATTTTGCTGTAAGGTGCCTTTCTTGTGTCTTGATTTCCCCAGTTGGGTATACAATGAGAGACATCCGATATAAATGGAATGAAGGTCCGAATTCAGTCGGAGTATCCAACGAAGTGTCGCTCCCACAGTTTAAAGTGTTGGGCCATCGTCAAAGGGCCATGGAAATAAGTCTCACCACAGGTATAAAAATTACAATCCCTTCTCCTCAAAATAATTGAATGTATATCCCTTATTATTTCAGTTTATATTTTATTATTTTAATTAAAAATTATTTTATATTGCACGTTAATTTATTTATATATTAATGTAATATAATATATTATTAAGTTAATTTATTATAATATGTATTGTTTTAATGATTTGTATGTTTTTATGTACTCGTAAAATAGAATGATCTTTCAAAGAACATTGACTGAATTTAACAGTAAATACAAGGTAAAAAGGAAAAGTATGGATTATTAAATATAAAAAGAAAAAAAGAAAACTATACTACATTAATATTAATATGAAATATTAGTGCGTTTTTTATAGATATACATATATCGTGTGTTCTACTTAACTAGATCTATAATACAAAGTTAAAAAATATATCATAACTTATTGTAATTAAAATAGATAATTATTTTTAATAGGGCAGTAATAAACTATAAAATTAACTAAAAAGAATTTTATTCTGGTTAACTTTTCCATCAATATGGCTCCAGTTATGCAACTAAGAATATATAAAATACAAATAAAAATAATTATATTTTACCTTTTATTTTTTTGTTTTTCTTATAAAATTAAATCCCTACAAACAATACTTGGTTTTGTCGTATTTTATAAAAATATAGATTACGTCAATTAATATGTGACTAAATCTTGTTGAAAATTTATGTTAAAATAATGATCAGCATTAAATTATTTAATTAAAAGATTAATTAACATAATTATACGTTAGAAAAAATAGATTAAAAATAAACAAATTTTTGAAAGTATTATTTCAAAAAATTATCAAGAAATTCTACCGAAGTTATTTTTACACAAAGTAAGTTTTTAAAATAAAATTAAAAATGAAGAGAAATGTTCCTATCAAAATGTTACTTTTATTACTGAAATATTGCAATAATATATAACGAAATTTCAATAATAGGCCAGTCTCCAGAGATCTAAAAGATTATTTTATCAGAAGTAACCATTATTATTATATCTTTTAATGTATTATTTATATGTAAATTTTATTTTGCAGAAACGAAATTTATGGAAATTAAAAAAAATGCGTAATAACTAAGCTTCCAAAGAACTTCTGCCATAAAAATTATTGTGCACTTCCACACCTACGAAGTTAACCTAATCTGTCCAACTTTATACCATAAATAAATTCCAGTCATTTTCCAAACAGATTAGAAATATCCGATTAACTTTTGAAAGACAGAGTCCGAAATATATAAAAGTGCTTCCATTTCACGGATCTTAAGTTCAACGTTGATATATTTCCTCTGAAGATATATTTACTACCTCTGAAGACAAACGAAAAAAACTAAATAAGATATCATCCCGATTATTAATATATCAAAAATTTCGTTCTGCAAACGGATAAATATTTGTAAAAATATCCTAATTTTTATATTTTTCATCGTAAATTTCTCATGCTAAACATCATGAAATTGCGTAGAGTATGCTATATTTTGTAATGAAAATGTGATCGCACACGAAATTCTCTTTATCTGAAGACATAAGATCACAAAGTAGTATGTAATATTACGTATAGTTATGAAACGTGATAAAAGTTTCTCACAAGGTAAATAAATAATAAAAACGAGACCTGGAAAAAATTTACGATTAGATACATCCAAAAATACAATAATATATCCGATTCCAATCAACCAGGACAAATTTTTATAATAACGAGCGACAGCCCCTGTTCATACTGCGATCAGAGAAAACCTCTCTTTATTGATTGTTCCTTCTCTAAATTCATCTTTCTTTAATTTTCATCCGTTCTTGGATTTTGTATCATAAAAATTATGTCAATCATAAACTGACAGCATCAGTGAAGCAATGTCGTGTTGGACATCGTCAAGTAGCAAATGAGGAAGGAAGCTTTTATCGAGTTTTTCGTTCGGGAATATAAAAAGAAGTATCTAAACAAGTAGTAGAAGTTCCTGTCGAGCTAATCCAGGATTCTTATTTCACCTAAATTTAAGTTGATTTTTTCCTCTATAGGCTGGCCTATTTAATTTAAAGGAATTAGACGTTAATTGGAGTCATATTACTTATTTGTATTAGTATATGTTTATAGTAAATATTTTTAAATAATAGATAATTCAGGGTTGTAAATAGTCGAAAAATCAAACCAGTTTAATGAAAATCGTGTTTATAATTGGAAAATGAGCGCAAGATGTGACTTGCGTCAATACAGATTGAAGTAAATCTGTTATTTTTACATCCAGGTTCAGATTTCTCTGCAGATATTATGTTTTTTTATGTAACAAACTACATAAAGGCACTTTATTCTAGTGTTACGATTTGAAACAAGATTTTTTAATAACATACTTCAACTGAACAATAGTACTTTGTGCTATTCTTCAGTTTTTACTGTTACGTTTAAAGCTTTGCTCTAACGTCCAAATTGTTTGCTGTAAATGAAGAGCTAGGTCTATAATACTACATAAGATCAGAAATACATCGATAATAAATTTCTTTTGTATTGAATAGAATGAAAAATCATGTTGTATAACAATGATGTAAAATATTTTTTGGTCGAATAATATACTTAATGACCTGTTATTAATAATTTTCTATTATAAAATCTTAACAGATAATTTTTGGAAGAAGGATACGAAATTTCACTGTAATATTACCGGTGAAACTAGTTGAACACTGTTAAAATCTGGTATTGTTTAAGTCATAAAAGACATATTTTAACAGGATCTTTTGAATTAAGATTCTTATTTTTAAATATTACTTTAGTCGATATAAAACGTATTCTATCATTACTACTTAAAGAAAAAAATCTACGCTATTTTTTTTTAACTCTATGTTCACAAATAAAATGTTGAATACTGAACACTGTTAAAATATGGTATTGTTTAAGTCATAAAAGAGTTTTCTAAGACAGAATTCATTTCCTTACGGCAATAAGAAACTTAGAAATCGAATGAATAATTATATAATACCGACCACCATGGCCACTAAGAATGCAAATTATATCGCGAGTAAAACATTTTATCTGTGTACAAGAGGTAAAAAATATAGGTTAAATTTTTTTCTTCAAATAGTAATGATAGAATACGTTTTATATCGACTTAAGTATCAAAAGATCCTGCAAAGAAATCGTCTACTGGATTAAAGAATATTAAAACGATAAATAATATTTCATTATTCTATACAATAAACAAAATCATTTAACAAAATACGAACCCCCCACGAAGGATGAAAACCATAACCTGGCCTATTTTAACAAGCTCCTAAATTGTGAAGATCTGACTGAACTACTAAACTTTGACACCAACACCCCAATAACAACACCATCGGAAAACATCAACCTTCCTACAATAAAAGAAGACTACCAAGTACCGGGTGAGATGAAAAATTACAAAAAAGTGGGAGAAGATCAGATCTTTGTAGAGATCTGGAAACATGCAGGAAGACCAGCAAAAATCTCCTTTCATCAACAGCTTCTCAAGATCTGGATGAAATAAGTACGATCAGAACACGGGACCACAGCCTTCATCGATCCGCTACGCAAAAAAGCGGACAAAACAGACCCTAACAACTACAGCGGAATCTCACTCCTAGACAGAACATAAAAAAATTCCTTCAATAATCATTCTCAACAGGATCGGTTTATAACTCGAGAAAGTATTAAGAGAATACCAGAAAGTTTTCAGACCATGGAGGAGCTGTCCACACCAGATCATGAGTCTCAATCTGTATTAAAACATAAAAATAATACAACGTACAGCGTTGATTGCAACGTATATTAAACGTAAATTACAATTATTTTAGACATCAAAAAAGCATACGATTGCATCCACAGAAAGTTCCTACTAAAAATTCTAAGACTTCTCAGTCTACATCCCAAATGAATAAACATGATGAAACACACTCTCACAAATATTAAATCAAAGTGAAATTCAGAGGCGAACTCTCGGAACCGTTTACACCAAAACAGGACTGCTCTAAGGCGGTAGACTCTCATCGCTACTACTCAATTGCGCTCTGGAAATTTTAATGAGGGAATGGATCAAAAAATGTCTCCCAGAAACAAAAAATAAAAACAAACGGCCTTGGTTTCACCGACGACTTAGTACTGCTAGGTACTTCGACAAAGTTAAAACTCAGGTATTAGAACTTCAAAACATTGCAAATAAAATTGGCCTCAAAACATCATTCGAAATGACAGAAATTATTTCCCAAAAGCCATCAAAATTTAAGATAAGTAAATATTAACGGTAATAAAGTCAAAATAGTCATCCGATTTAAATATCTCAGAAAAATAATGACAAACAACGTAAACGAAAAAACCTCAATCCAAACAAGAACAAAAAACTAGCTAAAGCACAAAAATTAACCTAATACACGTACAGTAAAAAAAAATGTCTATCCATAAACGCATAAGACACTTCAACACAGTTATAAAACCGGTAACCACATATGGACCAGAAACATTCTTCCACCTGAACGAACAATCAAAGACCAACAGACTCCAGGAAATTGAAAGAAGAATTGGAAAACCCTTCATCAACAAAAAGTACCAGAAAGAGGGGCACTGGTGGATCGTGTCCAACAAAGTCGTGTACAAAGAGTTAGAACCGATTTCTGATAGATACCATGCATAAGAGGAGACTAGGAACCTTTGGAGACATAATGAGGATGCAAAATTCGAGACTTGTGAAACAGCTGGTACAGTACAAACTTTACTCAAAAAAGCACCAAGACAGGATCAGAGAAATAAGAAAGGATCTGAAGAAAATCGGGCTTACATCAAAAGATACCACAGATATGACAAAATTAAACGAAAAAATTAAGAATAAAAATACTCGCTTCACACTCAGGAAAGAAACTCACAACAAAAACATTTTCAACACCAAAAAGGGCACGGAGATCGGAACATATGAAAAAGTCTGGGAGGACCTCAAGGTCTGAACAGTCCCTTGGATAATAGACTTATTAAGGTGATGCTATGCGGTCGTAAAAGATAAAAACAAAATTATACTGAAATAAATAAATTAGTTATACTTAGAATCTTTTTTTAAACAGTTAAAAAATTAAAATTTAGTTAATGAAGAAAAAGAAAAGATTTCCTATGATAAATAAATCTTTGACACACACACACACATATCTTCTCTCGAATTTCTATGTAAATAGATTTTTTATTTTGCGTACATAAATATATGGGGAATATATTACATTGATTTATGTATATTTTTAAAGGTTTCGAGAGAATATTCTTTTTAATCTTAAATATAAAGCTCATAATAATAATAAATTCAAGGAGATCCGTAAGAATGCGTTGACGAATGATTAGACAGAGATTCTGATTTAACACATCCCTTCATTTTCATCTAAAACTCACCACCATTAGCGAGGATTAGTTTTCTGTACCTGGAAAAACATAGAAAGAAAAAAAGTGAGAAAGAAAAATAAAGGTAAGAAGAAAGCGAACAGAACGGTATAGAATAAAACAACTACAAAAAGAAAACGTTGAGGTGAAATCTACTAAAGGTGGATGAAGATGGAGATGAAGATGAAAGTGGTAAAGAATGATGGAAGATAAGAGACAATGTACACCCATCCACTCCTACTAATGAACTAGTGTCGATAACAACGTAGAGAAGTTGTGTATTATACAAACGACAACACAAATATGTATATATATATATATATATATATATATATATATATACGAACAGTCATTATCTAATGGGGTAATTTTCTGTAATAATCTAAACTTTAAAACAAAGTAAAAAGCAAAAAAAGACCGTATAATCAAAGCGACCTTCAAAGTTGAAAGAAAAATTAAAAATTATAACAGAAAGTGCATTTCATATTTAAAATTAAAAAAATATATAATATATAACGAATTTATCAAAGTAAAAATTAAATTTTCAACATCTGAAGTTATATACGAGTATCTACACTTAAGAACTTTTTAAGCTTCAATATTGAATTTCGTGAATCAGCATATATTAAATTAAAGTTATATCTTTTAAAAGAAAACCAGCAGATTCTTCTCCTGTGATTATTTTTTTTCATTTCTTTTTTCTTTATTTTATTTTTAGCGTAAGACTGAAAAACAATTAATCCTCTCTAATAATTTTAGTACCGAATTAAACCACTTCATAAGAGTTTCTTTAACTAAACCTTTTTTTCTGTACTTGCAATATATAAAATTATTATTTTTACGCATTAAGAAATTATTCGATCATTTTATTTCATGATTGTTTTCATTAAATTAGAGAAAAAGACAGTAAACAGCAAAATTCGGTATGCAGGTATACCTTCCTGAAACTGAACATAATTAACCTGTGGAATACCGTCCACAGGTATTTACTTATTGTGGAATTACGTACGTACCTGTAGTATAGAATATATTTGTCAAATAAATATCAATCGATGAGAAGTTTTAAATATTAATATTGAAAATAAAGGAGTTTTTTTTAATTATACCCATATTAATAAAATTATCTTCTTAACTTTTAAAAAATTATTAAAGTAAACACGTTTTTCAATTCTTTAAATTATATTTTTTTTTTTTTATAACTTGGTTCTAAATTACGACTTTAATTTAACGCAACTTATGGAAAAATATTTGCAGTTTAATAATTGTATTGGTTTTACTTTTTAAAAAGTTAATTTTATTTTACATTTTCCAGTTTTAATTTTATTTATTATTTAGGCATAATGAAAAAAATCCGTTCGCAAGAAAAGTAAAGATAAAAAACCTGCATCTTGACAAAAATCGACAAGAAATTCAGAGAAATGATTTAAATATGTGATATCGAGCATGACTTAAAGCTGTCTGGAATATATAAATACATATTTTCCTATGTTTATCCTAATATTGTTTGATTTATATTCAAAAATTCGTAGAATATCAGAATTATAATTTCAATCATACCTGTATAACAACCGATTTGAACAAATGAGGTATCATTTTGTTCACAATACTTTAAATTTTATCCAGCAAGACATAATTCTATAAAATTAATATTTACAGAGGTATTAATGATTAAAAAATTTTAAGGGCCGTCATTTAGGAATTTTTAAACTTTTGTACAAAATATTATCGTTTTTATATGTATGCAAAATTTCATTGATATACCTCAATCTGTTCTCAATATTTTTTTTTATTGAAAAAAACAAAAGTGGTGAACAATGGAAAAGAAAACGAGATATGAGATTTGCCCACGTGAACACGTTTCGTTTATTTTGATGATCAGAATTACTCCCTTATGTTTGGGCAACACCTCCTGGGACATTCTATATGTATGTGTATATATATATATATATATATATATATATATATACACGAAACATTCTACTTTTTTGTAGTGGATGAAAAACAACAACGATGTCTGACAACATCTCTTTTCAGAACATTGATTTCAGAAGTTAAGTTTCCAGAGGAAATAACACCTTCAAAAGCCTAATATGGACAGTAGAAAGAAGAAAAAAATCACCGAGAAAGAATGATAGAATATTGGAAGGACAGGAAATTGAATACTATACATCGTGTTCCTTAAGTGGTCAAAAATGAAAAAAACCAACGATGTCTAAGCTTTCAAGAATTCTAAATTGAGTTTTAAATAGTCACACAGTTGCAACATTGAAAATTATTTTTTACGTATATATCATTTTTTTTTTTTTTTTTTTTTATTATTTTATAATACTTTAGACTTTATTGTTGAAACAGGAAAAGTTTTTTTTTTTTTTAATTATATAAACTCAACCCTGAATTAAGTTAAAATTTCCTACGTTATCAAAATACATACTTAAAATCTCTTTAGATAATAACAATTTAGGCTACCCTTCTTTTCTATTCTTAATATATATATGCTTTTCAGTTTGTTCAACTTATGAACAATAAGCAATCCAACCCAATGGCGCAATGAGATGAAGTTTTGTAAAGACACAGGCCGACCGTTCCTGAGACGTGCGGTTAATTGAACCCCAACAACCGAAGTACATCAGGATCCACTATCTAGTATTTAAATCCATATAAAAGTAACTTACCTTTACAAGGATTTCAACCTCAGATCCTTCACTTCAATAACAGTTGTTACACAGCTAATTTGCGACGATACTTTCATCACTAGTACAACTTAATGGGTTATTTAAACTGTTAAAACAAAAAATCACTTTTGAAATTTTTAATAGTTTATCTTTTACACCAAACTGGGAAATATTCCTTTTCTCTACTACTTCATTTCAAGTAATTGAGTCAGTTATTTAAATGATTAAAATTAAAAAATAAAGATTCATAAACATTTTTTGAACCCTGTTTTTAAAGGTTGGGTGTACTAAAAAATGCTAATGTATTCTGTATGTAATCCTAATATTATAACCAATTGATAATAGTGTCAGAAACTGTACAAACTGAAAAATGTTCTTACTTGATAAAACCACATTAAAAATTCAGTGAAAAAATAAAATATTATTATCACTTGCAAACTCCAGTTTTTATGGATAGGTTGTTTTATTGATTTTTTTCTCACAAAAAAATTGAATTAGTTATTTACAAAATTATAAAATTTTTTGTCAATTAAATTATAAGCACGAGTAAAATGTTTCGACCACTTTTTTAGGGATCAAATATGAGTAAATCTTTTCAATTTAGATTTTTTCTTTATTCAACACATATTTCAACTTTTAAGATCGCTTTGGTAGATTTCTTTCTACCAGACTACTTTGACTACTACCAGACTACTTTGGTAGATTTCTTTCAAATAGACAGAATTAGTTTTCTTTAAATAAACATGATTTTAACAATCACTGAGACATAAATCAGGAAAAAACCAGATTTAACAGAAGAAATAAACAACTAAACTTAGTTTTTTAATTACGCATATCTTTAAGAAAGAGATAATTCAAATCATATATTTATAAGAAAAGCTTTGAATTTTATCTTTAATAGATTTAACTTCTCCATGAATTGAATTTAAGTAATAACAAAAATTAAAGAATTAATTATTTTCAGCACTTTAAAAGTTATCAATATTAGCAAGGTTTTCTACTCTGACGAGGCTTGGATTCACCTCAACTGATAGATAAACCTGGGCAAAACTACTGTACGTGGAATACAGGTAACTCGCATGCTTTTAAATAGCGTCTGGGTTCATGTAGAAAAACTACATATGTGGAATACTATATCAAGAAATAAAGTATTCAGGGCATTACTTAATAAAAAAAAGATAAGTTCTGAGTATCACAAAGAGGTTTTTATGTTATATGTTATATCAAAGAAACACGAGAGGAACTGCTGGTTACATCAAGATAATGTCATATCTTTCACTCTACGATGAGAGGAAATTTTTATGTTTCGGTGGATATCATCTTACAAAGTCTGGACTTCTTTTGTAGGGTTTTCTAAAGGAAAAAGATTTACCGGAACTTTTCTCATACTCTAGACCGATCTGTTTATTACAAATAATTACATCTGTAACTTTAAGAAGAGCATCTTGGGCAATGGGTAATCTTGCGAATAAATAATCAAAAAAATAAAAGTCTATGTAGGCTGAAGCATCTGTGAGTATAAAATTAATGTAGTATGTAGATAAAAATATAAATTAATCGGAATATACTTAGTTTAAATCATATTTTGTACATAAAAAAGGTTAATAAGATATTTTGAAAGTAAAAACGTAAATTCATTTGTATAATTAATTACTACTAATGAATTTACGTTTATAAAAAAGATTACTAAATATTTTTTTAGAACAAGGTCACCCATTTTTTTTAAATTTATATAAATTTTAACTTTTTTAACCGATAGTCTTTCTTTTTTTATCAACAACGTTTCATTTTTTACGAACGACTCAAAAAATGGTTATTATTTTTGTTCGATAAAATAACTAATTATAATAACTAGGTAAATCTTTTTAAAATTACTGTATCGGGTGAACATAAAACTGTGAATACAACCTGAATTTTTGCTTTATATTTAGTGAAATAACATGTATTTTTTACTTATAATTTTACTTAGTTTTTTATTTAATCGTTCTGAGTATTAAAAAATATAAAATTCATGAAACAACTCATTGTATTTTATATATATTTTGTTTAACATCAATGTGACTGATGTAGTTATTAAAATTTGAAAGAATTATATATTTTATTTTTACATCAAGAACAGATACAGTAGAATCATAGCTAGATATTAATCATATGTTTTCTCTTAAGGCTAAATTTCTACGGTAATACCGTAATACATTTAAAAATAAAATAAAATTAAATCGACAGTTATTTTCTTTCAAATTCTTTTCTCTAACACATTTTAGAAATAAAATGAAAAAAAATTAAAACTGATTTTATGAAAAAGCCATATAAATAATAGATTACGAACTATTCTTTTAAAATCTTTTCATAATTTAACATTTTTAAGTAAGCGCAAAAATTAATAACAAATAGTTACTAAAGATTAATTAACTTTGCACCAACTCATTAAAACACCAAAAAGTTAAGTATTGAAAATATTTTTTTTTTTTAATTTTCAAAGCAATTTTTTAGCATTTTAATTTTATAAAAAATATTATACGTATGAAAAAATGCAGTAAGAGAGAAACCATCGATATAATAAGATAAATAGTACAGAGAAACGACATAAAAATAATATTACCAAACGTTAGTTAAGACTTTTAAGAATGTCGAAAATATATATTATTCTCCTACTCAAGAAGAGCTTTCCAAACGATTTATTAAGGTAAACTTTAACATTTAGGACACCAAAACAAATTTTTTAACCGATTTTCTTGAAATTACGCTTCTAAATACTTTGAATATAGAACGATATAAAGATGTTAACGTGATTACGATATAATGGATCCGATATTAAGAACTGAAAAAATATTTTTTTTTTAACAAAAAATCTTCAGAGATCACACACTATAGACCAGTTTTTCCAAAAAGGAAATATATAGCGTTCACATAAATTATTTGGAAGAAAAACTTGTTTTTTTTTTAAGTTGTTAAATATAAGAATTTTCTTCCAAAAAATAAACTTTATAACCGAGAGCTTTTAAAAGATATACGTTTCGATAGAAAAATTCACGTACAATGAATACGTACAAATTATACCTTAATTATGAAAATTGATTTAATTTTTTAAAAAATAATTATGAGTAAAAGACAATATAATTTATAAAATTTATGAACAACATTAATCCAGTTAATGGATTTAACGATTAAAGGAGATTTGAAATTTTATGAAATGAAAAGTACAGAGGGAAGTAAAGCATGATGTATTTTAGAAAAAGAAGGGATAAAAATAAAAATGTTTTCAGTTCACGGATCATCATTACACGAGGATCAAATTTATGGAAACGAAAAGAATTCGGCAGACGCATATTTCAATGAAAAAGGACGATGAGAGTACGTTCAGATGAGGTTTTTCTTCCATTAATCATGAAATTAAACATCAGCGACCGTCGGTCGTTTAGTACGGCCTCTGAGTAATTGGACGTACACGAAATTAAGCTAGTAGAAGAGAGAAAAGAGATAGAAAGTTAGAACGAATGAGAGGCATGGATAGAGGAACAATATGTTATACTGAATGTGCAAGGTCTCCTACGCCAAATTCATTGAATATTTAACACATATTCTACATTTTAGTCGAGTTACTTTCTAGAGTATGCGATAAACCATATCGCTACGGTTGTTAATTGTTAATTAAAAGCATTCGATAATGAATTCTGCACAAAGTTGTATAAAATACAACTCACTGCTCTCTTAAATAAATATTCTTTTAACAGATATTTTTCAACAAATGTTATGTATAAATACATTATCAGTTTACCTGCATATTTTTGTACTAAAGTGCCATAACAGTTGCAAGCATCAAATACAAACTCTAATCAATCAAGGAAAGGAAACAACCGTTCCGTAACAGACTTACTAGGGAAATTATGGATTGAAGTTGTTTCCCTTTTCTTCAATTCCCTTTGAGCCAAATTCAATATCATACATCAATATACTATTTTTTTTTTTTTTTAACGTAGATTATACTGAACCCTATAAGTGACAACATCATTATTTTTATCATACTCTCTCACTGTATAATGAACATCATTACTCACAGAGTAAGAAACTCTGACTAGTGCCGTAAGAAAAAGTTGGGGCAAATATTATAAAGTAAATTTTGTACATTTTTTTGAGGGAAACAATTATTATCACTACTCGATAGGAAATTTTACCTGTATAAATATTATTAATTTAACGTTTTGCAAATTAAAAAAAAATTCTCTTGGCATTTATTAGTTTTAATTAAATTATTAATTTTAAAGCTATGAAGTCGTTAAATATTAATAATCGCAGGATCACCAATAACAAAACGTTTTAAAGAGATAGGTTTATTAAAAAATTGTATTTCAGATAATACGAAATCACCAAAGAATATACTGTACAATACCGGAGAGTGTATACACTTTTGAATCGTTTTAATAATTTGTTAATTAAAAACTTGACTTTATATCGATAAGAAGACGTTGCAACTAAAATTTCAGCCAATGATTTCAAACAGTAACTAAAAAAAAATTATTTTTTAATAAAAACTGTTACAAATGGCTGCCGATATTTTAAAATAAAACCCCATTCATTACAAATTTCATTAACCTATCGATTATTATAATCGATAAATATTAATACAAACACTAATATACTACGTTTACATTAAACAATAAACATTATTTCTACGTTTGCAGCTTGTAATAATTGAAATGGCCTTCTTACGTACTAATGCTATACCAGTATAAATTCGTCGCTATTGTGTTGACTACATCATTTTCGAAGGACGAACGTGTGCTTATTATTGAGATTTATTTCGCATATAGGTCTTACGAACGAGGGAAAGGCGACTTTCGGATAAAATTTTCCAATTCTTCAGTACTTGAGAGCGGTTGAGATATATTTCAACTCTCTTGATGGTTAGGTTCGGTCAACTTAATGCCCAGGGAGCCTATGTAGTCCAAGTTGAGTTAGGTGAGGTTGTCTATTTTAATTTTTTTTTACCGATACATTCTACGGGTGTTTCAAAAAGCCCAAAACGGATGTTTCTAACCCTAAGATTAAAAAGGTAGAAGTCACGCATAAATTTATTTTATTTCTCCCTACATATCAGTACTCATAGTTAGCAGCTTGTAACAATTGAATCTTATGTACTAGTGATATACCAGTATAAATTCGTCGCTATTGTCTTGACTACGTCGTTTCCGAAGGACGGACGTGTGTTTATTATTGACATTTATTTCGCGTAGAAGTCTTACGAACGAGCGAAAGGCGACTTTCGGATAAAATTTCCCAATTCTTCAGTTCCTAATAAGTCAAAAACATCGCGTTTGATTAATAAATTTCGTGAGACTGGAAGTATACATGATCGGAAAAGCACAGGTCGACCATCACTGTTAACAGTAGAAGTTCTGGAGGATGCGAAAGAACGTTTGACTCGCTCACCCAGAAAATCACTCAGAAAGTTATCTTCACAGGCTGAGATTTCATTATCTACAGCTTTCAAGGCTATTAAAAAAATTACAATTGCATACTTATCACATTGGTGTCGTTCAAGAACTGATAGTAGTAGACCACGGAAAATGTTTACAGTATTGTTGATTTTGTTCTCTTTTTTTATGACAACGGTATTGAAGTTTTGGATTGTGTTTATTTCAGCGATGAGGCATGGTTTCACTTAAATGGCTTCATTAATAGCCAAAACTGCCAAATTTCAGTGCTGTGGAGCACTGAAAATCCTCACGCGTTTCATGAACAACCATTACAAGCACGTAAAATTGGTGTTTGGTGTGCGATTTCCCGGCACAGTATAATAAAGCCTTTATTTTTTTTACAAATCTGTAAATGGTGTGGTTTATCGCAACTTAATCGAACAGTTTATTGCCATGTTAGATTTACACAAAGGAGAATGTTTGTTCCAGCAGGATAACGCAAGGTACTGCAAATGAAACGCTAGACATGTTACGGGAATTTTTTGGCCATCGTTTAATATCAAAAGGGTTGTGGCCTACAAGATCCTCAGATCTTACACCAGCAGACTTTTTCCTTTGGGGCTATTTAAAAGTGTAATTTTTTAAAAACAATTCTCATGCACTTGATGAATTGAAGGCGCTAACATTGAAAGTGAGATTTCAAACATTACTGAATAAACATTAAGAAAAGTGGCCGCAAATGTTATGAAAACTGCATCGGGACCACAGGAAATCACTTTGAAATCTATTGTAAAGTTATTAAAGATAATTTGAATATTGTTGTGCAAGTATTTTATTAACATTAAATTTTTTTTTAATAAATTCACGTCGTCAAATAAAGGGGTCGCGCCCTTTTTGAAACAACCATTAGATGTTCCGAAAAAATCCGACAAGCACTTCAGATGTTAAAAACTCATCGCTCATTGTACAGCTACAAGAAAGGAAACAGTCCTGGAATCGATCTACAGCCAGCAATTCCTTATCCTATTATATAACACCAAGGATGCATTCTCTCTAAGGTTCCGTCGTCCGTAGCATAGACCTAAATGGGTCGATCTATATTCACAGGGCCCTAAATTAGGAAAAACTAGCAAGAATTACAAACGGAATAATCATCCTTAAAATAAAAGCAAAAAAAAAAAAAATAGTAGCTGAAGACTCTGTTCAT
Source organism: Lycorma delicatula (assembly GCF_047948215.1). Lineage (NCBI taxonomy): Eukaryota > Metazoa > Arthropoda > Insecta > Hemiptera > Fulgoridae > Lycorma > Lycorma delicatula. The sequence continues at coordinate 60,629,040 of NC_134462.1, forward strand.
GTAGTCACCTATTTGTTAGCAATCCCTCAGAAAAATATACTTTTCCCAGAAAAACCTCTCCCTTTCCCAGAAGAACATATTCAAGGTTCTTGGAACAGACTTTGTTTCACAAAACCTAACACAAATGTCTCTGTTCTTTGCTTTTCTGGCTTATCTACCGTATTTTCGTTACTATAAATATCGATACTAAATAATATTATTTATCGATTATTCTTTAATTTCTGCATCTACGATTAATACTAGTAGACGTTTATTCGTAAAATCTATTCTCCCTTATAATAAACAGGCAACCACTGATATGTTTCGTATTATTTTTTACAGCCGAAATAAAAAAATTACATACAATTTTTAATAAGCATTTTATCAATAAATTTTTTCTACTACATTTCATCCTAATATATCTGAATGTATAAATTTTATTCTCATTTATTTTCAAATAGAATTCTTTTTTCAAGCAATACGTATTTCTTCTAACTCATTTCCGTCGAAATATACATTATCATCAGCAAATCTTTACATCTTTATTTTTTCTTCTTGAATTGTTACTCGATTCTCAAATTTTTTTCTACAGTTCTTTTATTATTTCTTCTATATACAAGTTGTTGAAAAGCATCAAGAATAGATATTGTACATTTGTCTCGGTTTTTTTATAATTGGAATTTACCTTTCTTAGTTTTCTACTTTTATCGTCACTACACTTGATTTTTTAAGAGTCATTTTCCTTATATTTAAAACGTATTTTCCCAAAAATTAAAAACATATTTTATTCCATTTCATATTATCAAACAAACAAGCCTTCGCAAGATCTACGAATCCTGTATATATTATTTTTCTACTTTTACCTGTTCAATATAATATTTTGAACACAATATAACATTGATATGGTCTAGTAATATGATCAAAATTTTATAAATGCCTAAAATTACTAATATTTTGAGATAATTAATGCTAGATTAAACCACTTTTATTCTCATAAAGATGTATAATATTTATTGATTATTACATTATTTCTACAATAGCAAATAAAAGAGTATATTAATTTTTAGAAGTCTTTAAAAAACAGCAAAAACAATAATTCCTAGATTAACTTAATATTAATAACGATATCAGTAATTGAACCAGTTAGTATTTAATAAAGTAATTTGTAGTACAAGATTAAGTATTATTAAGGAAAGAAAAGGTAAAATTAATTATTTACTACATCATTTAATCACCTTCAACTTGTTAAGTATGTAAAATTTACTTTAATTTTTCTAATACAAAATAATGATTCGAAAAAACTTTAAACCAAACAGTACTCACCATTTTTTTAATTTTATTTTTATGTTACCGAGGTAATTTTAGCACAACTTAAATAATAACTTTCCTTTTAATCTAGTTCTTTCAATATGCAATTATTCTACTGTTAAAACTAAATTTAAAAAATAAACTGTAACAAATAAATCAATTAAATAGAGAAAAAATATATATAAAGAAAAAATGTTAAAAAAAAATAATTTTTTTCAGTTCGAGCGTGTTCTTAGAGGTACCCATATGCAATGATATTATTGCATACAAAATTAAAACCGATTCATACTTGTTAATCTGAAAAGATTTATCATGTGTTGCCACCTAAGCTCTAATTGTCACACCGTTTCACTAGGCACTACTGAACCTGAAATATGCAAGTTTAGACGTCACCTAAATAGACTAAGGCTAACCTACTCCTGTTTAATTGTGTACGTGAGGGGCAATAAAAAATAATCACTCGCTGTTAATCCTTATAAATAAAAACCTAGATTGCACTCGGGTCGCCCGTCCGAGAAATGTACGATTCGATTCTGTCAGTGGAACAACGTCGAAGCAAAGAACCCTTGCCTAGAGTATGCCTGGTGTGGAAACGGTAAAGAATTCGGAGACTACCATCATAACGCAAAGAAGAACTACTTCACCAAGAATCGATCGAACTACTACAGGAATCGATCCGGCGTAATGCACTTTCATGACGTAAAATCCGAGATCTTACCTAAAGATAGCTCAAGATAACTTACCGCCTTCAACTACTAAAGTTAAAATACAAGATAACGTGAAAAGAGCTGAGTCCAACCAGATATCAAAACTAGAATTTTCTTGCCTTTTATGAGCTAAAAGTCACTGTTTCCACAAATTTAAATGTCAATCGGTTAAAACAGTGATCGCTTTGACGCTCTCTATTCCATTTGGAACGAAGAGCCACCCGTGATATTGGATAACCATACACAATCGATCAGAAGCGATATAAACCACCCGCGGATTTCTTGAATTTAGGCAGGCCTCTTAACAAGCCGACCTCCGTAGCGCGAGTGGTAGTATCTCAGCCTTTCATTCGGAGGTCCCGTGTTCAAATCCCGGTCAGACATGGGAATTTTTACACACGCTACAAATCATTCATCCTCTTAAGCAATATCTATCGGTGGTCTCGAAGGTTAAACTAAAAAGGATCTCTGAACTGCGGTTTTGGGTCGGTATTCTAACTTCATGCACAATAGTTTCAGATACCTTCTTAACCGATAAAAAAAAAATCTCAATAGATCTCACTCGATCTTCATTCATAATGGTGTTCCAGTTTTTTATTTATTTTATTAAACACATGTGAAAAAAATATCTCAATAAAAAATAATAATAATAACATTTTAAAGAAAAATTGTAACTAGGAAAATAAAGACGTAGAATGCTTTCCAAATGATATTTTCCTAAGATGAATGTACTATTAGACCATCAATATGTTAAGTCCACGAAAATATATGTAATGTTCACCCCTAAAATTCACACCATCAATGTAATTACCTTGTGTTAGGCTGGTGTAAAACAACATTACTTTCAGAGAAAGTGAAAAACCCTGAGCAGTGGACCTTGTTACATTCAATCCATTTTTTATATAAAGAATGGGACAAAGTATGTAAAACAATGCATTGTATACTCGATTCTAACATTACACAGCGTAAAATGTACACTGCCACAACAATGTATAGCAAAAAAAAGTTTTTACTGTCACAAAATCAGCAAGAATTTACAAGTACATTAAAGTAATTATATATACGTAATTTTCTTTCATTATTTTTTGACCGAAATTAGAATGAAAAAAAGTGTAATTCGCTTTTAAAGAATATTTTTCGAAGAATGTAATTTATATTTTCCACTAGTTAATAAACTTGGTCGTTAATAGCACCGCTACTTGAAACATTAATCTATATTCTTGTGTCCACAATCAATATCAAACATAATTCTAAATTTTGGAAAGAAAATTAACAAATTATATGTTTAATTCATGAAATATCTTCCAGAAATTTCTCTAAAACATATTGAATGTAAACGTATTCAGAATAGAGAGATTTACTGTTTTGATCGTTAACCTTCCTTACGGTATTTCCTTTTGCAACTGATTTTACAATTATTAAACTTTAACCGCTCAAGGCAAGACAATTAATAATAGATCGTTCTCCAATTCCCTCTCAAGGGAAAAGGCAATTATTATCAGATATCATTTTAACAAATCTGGTTGTTATGCTAGTATAACACTTTAAATATAAATCTTACAAACTTTTTAGGGTATGGTAAAAGAATAGTCATTTTTATTGCTATAACTGAGATAAATTCAAAAGAATATCTGAATTTATACGATTATCTTTTCCAGTTATAATCTAATTTAAAATATAGGTGTAATCCTTTTAGAGCTACACTGCTTGTTTATTTTTAAATATTTAACACGTAATCAAAGGAAAATTGAAAATACGTCGTCACAGTCTTTACGATAGACAACACATAAACTTTATTTTTTATATATAAAAATAACAGTAATAAAAGATAAATTAACAGTAGATTTAGATTTTACTCGAGAACGAGTTTAACAAAGGTTTAAACTTCTCAGTTCTGTTCTATGTTCATAGAAGACGAAGAACTGTCCAACCAAATCAGAACGTATGATTAGAAGAGTGGGAACATTCCAAAAATTACTTACATTGATTTTGAACTACTTTATACGATAGTTAAAAATTCCTACTTATCGTACGGTGGGTAAAATCTATAAATTAAATCTCTTTTAGTATATATTAAATCCCCATATATATATATATATACACACACACACCAGTATATTAAAAAAATATATATTATGCTTTATTTATAAAATACTTTATATTTTGAAAGGTTTTATGACACCTAACAAAAGTACTAGAAAGATCTTTATGGTGTTGCTCAATGAGAAACCTGAACTTTTGTTTCAGGGTTCGGTTATCAACGTTAAATCATTCCAGAGATCCATTTTCCTTTAGCAGTTTTAATAAACGTTATGGTAACTAGACAGATTTGCTCAAAAGCTGTGTCTTGACTAATAAAAATGGACAGAATTAGTTAAATTAAAAATTATTTTTTTTAAATCTCATATTGAACAAAAAAAAAACTTTACTAACTATGTTAATAGCGTATAGTAAAGGAATTGAATAAGGAATAAGAAAAACCAGAAATAAAACTTTGATAAACAGTTTTTAGGTAGATTTCATAAGAAAGCTACCTATTGTAATGAGTACCATGATTCGTCATACGGAAAATTTTGCATATCTTCGCGTTTCACATCTCCCAGACCCCAAAAGCCTCATCAGTTCAAAAGTTTATATATATACATATATTTCACTTTCCTGTGGACACGATAACTGCCGTAATTTTACGCCAATCACTTTCAAATTGATGTATAAAATATTACAACCCAAAATCTCGGTCGAGTTCGGTAATGAGCAAAATAGGACCATGGGAGTGTAAATGGCTGTAAAATCGAAAGGTATATTGCTATAACTTTTTTATTAAGTAAATATCGAATTCTTTTAAAGTCCCTACTATTCTTTGGATAAGGGCTTAAAACCTTTTTAAGTAAAGGGTTTTGATATCACCAATCATTGGCCCAGGGGTGGAAAAAATGGGATTTCGAAGGAAAAAAAATCATACCTTCCTTAATAGGCACAGTATCGAATCGGTTTAAAGTGGTCGTTATTCCTTTAAACATTTCCTAAATATTTTGTCTGTAACAATTTTTGATATGACCAACCCTTACGGCAAGGGATGACCAAAATTTTGCTGGAATTGTAAGAAGATGCTAAACTGTAGCTAAATTGTAAGCTATTGTAGCTATTGATGCTAAATTGTAAGAAGATGCTTGTCATATGCTAAACATGTGAAACTTTTTCACATGCAACCATTGTCGTATTCAGTAAATTTGAAGTTTTTCTTAACTTTAAGGTGGAAATCTTTTTTATCCCCTACTTAGCATCGGTGAAATCTACCTCCCTCCGCCTTCTGGCATGCCGAAAAGGATTTTTTTTAATTTTAAAGTCAAACCTAGGAAAATATGCATTAATATTAATAATTCGGTGGTAAATATTATGAAATTAAAACAAATTAAAGAATATATTGAAGACTCAATAAATAATAAAATGAAAATCTATATTTTTACGAGTATATGATCTGAATTTTACACAATTCTATTATTATTATTTTTATTTTTTTTATTTTTAACTAAATTACTTACACATTTAGGTAAGAAATTACAGCAAAAATGTAAAATTGTTGTTTTACTGATGAAATAGTTCAGGACAAGATGGTAAATTTTACTAATATAATTCACCCCCATTTGTTTAATTCCGTTTCCCTTAAGAACCGTTCTTTCTTTTTCTGTTTAAGATACCATAAAACATTACTTACCGTAAGATACCGTCTTACCATAAGATATTACATCAGAGGATGCGCTATTAACTATCCTTTTTTTTCCTGTTTAGCCTCCGGGAATTACCGTTTTGGTATTACTTCAGAGGATGAATGAGGATGATATGTATGAATGTAAATGAAGTGTAGTCTTGTACAGCCTCAGTTCGACCATTCCTGAGATGTGTGGTTAATTGAAACCCAACCACCAAAAAACACCGGTATCCACAATCTAGTATTCAAATCCGTATAAAAGTAACTGCCTTTACTAGGATTTGAACCTTAGAACTCTCTCGACTTCGAAATCAGCTGATTTGCGATGATGAGTTCACCACTAGACCGATCCGGTTGGTTTTGATTAGGTACCTAGAAGATCAGATGTCGATCTTTTTATCAGATGTCCATCTATGACGTAATTCTAATATCTTTTACTAATCTGTGTTTTAGCTGTTCCTAACAGAATTTATCCACATTGCACTTTTCAAGGACATTGATTTTTTTTATAAAACATCCAAATAAGAAAAACAATATTCATTAGGTACCTGTTGCAAAGAATTAGGTCTTCTTCTACCCTCCACGATCTAAAATTTAATCTAAAAATAGTATATTTTATTTAAATATTAGAATTAAATTTTATGAAAATATGGAAATAAATAAAAAATCGAAAACTATATATATATATATATATATATATATATATACACTTCTCGAATTTAAAAAAAAGAGAAATTAAAGACGTATATTGTCGTTAAGAATTTTTTTTCGATTCCGTATGGTCAGATTAACTTAGAAAACCGGTTCGTTTGAGCTACGTCATAGGTGAAAAATTGTATGAAGATAATCAAGCCATTTTTATCAGAAAGACTGTAATTTTTGATAAAGCCATCACCTCACAACAAATACAAAAATGAGATTGTTACGTTGTTATGAATTTTCTGTTACACTGACGGAAGTAGTAATACGATTAAAAGCATTTGGATTATGACTGTATAGCAGAATATTAAAACTATTTTGGGTAAAACATGTAATAAACAGTAAAAACTATAAGAATGGCTAAAGAGCTTTAAATAATTTATACCGTTAAATGTAGGAACTCTCAATAATTAGACCTCATAACAAGGAATAGTGAAAACTATCCTCCAAAGTACAAGATACCCTGCAAAATAAAGTGATTAAACAGATAATCATAGATAAAAGGAAGATATGCTAGCTAAAGAATCTTCGAATATGGTTTTTTTATGTCAACTGTGAACAATTTCCCAGCAGCAAATAGACATGATGTTAGCCTATATCCAGCACGTATAAAAATAAGAAGAAAGAAAAATAGAAAATGCAAAATATATAATTGTTTTTAAATTAATTAAAATGAATAATTTGTTTTACGAACTATACAATCAGTGATGAACTACAAATAAAATTATGAGTGACTATCATACATTACGTCTAAATCAATTTATCATCAGTAAATTGAACCTTACATTTGATAATTAAATTAGTTTTATAAGATGTGAGTGTGTGAAATTATAGTAAAATTATTAAAGGATTCTTAAGGTATTTTTTGTTTAATTTTGATTGATATTTGAATTTAGTATTATATAATTTATTTATTTACACTATAATTTTTATTCATGATTAAGCACCATACAAATGCAGTTGTAAATAAATATTTTGTTAGAAGCGATTTTTAATAGTACTTTTTTTATTTTTAATAAAATGTACAATTTCATCATACTGTCTTTTATTAGTAAATGATTTCAAAAATTCTCTTTGTTTTCTTACAAATTGTTAAACATTTATGTTGTGTAACTGTTAATTCAATATGTGACTGTTACTATTATGTAATAATTCTGATGGCATTAATTTCGTAAAATACACTGCAATAACATCACAGTTCATTTACTGATGAAATTCAAACAAAACACATAAAATGTTTGCAAATGATAATCCTGATATTTATACAGGGAAAATTTAAAGTGTGAAATAACAAGTAAAGTAATTCTAAATATTAAAAACACAAAAAGAATTATCCTAAAAGTAAATAAAATTAAATTATATAACGTTACAAATATTCATAAACTGATTATTTAATATTATTATATAGTTGTCCCCATATATAATAATATTTACTTTTAAATGTCATTATCAAAAAAGAAAATTTAAGTTGATAAAAACGCAATTAAACTCAAAATGGGGCAATAGATTTTCTTAATCTTGATTAATAGCCTTCGATAGTTCTATCCTTCTGAAGTTAATATTTAATGAATTTCAAAAATTAAAAGAATGAATACAATTGGCTCAAATGTTTAAAACTGGAGCACTCCAGTTGAAAAGTTAATTGAACAAAAACATTTGTCAAATATTTAATTTATTTTATTACAAAAATTTAAAATATTTTTACTACAAATTACATTCGATTATTAAATAGAAAACGGTAAATTGTAAATATAACTAATTACTGTGCGCTGTTGGCTATGACAGATTGTGTATAACACGTATTTATTTAAAATAAATGCGTGAGTCCTTAATAGATTATGAGATTTAGAAATTAGAAAAAAAGATTTTTTTTAATATTTGTTTAGATTGTAGTAACTTTTTTTTAGGTTAGCAAAACAATAAAATTGATTAATATATATATTAATTTAATAAAAGTAAAATAAAACTTAAAACATATAATTTTAATACGTCAAAAGATTTTCTTACAAAAAATATATGTATATATAAATTTAAGATAAATTAGAAAAGAATAAAGTTTGGTAAAATATAAAATTAGTTTTGGTGATGATAAAATTTTAATTTTCATAATTTATAACTAAACTTATCTTTTTCTGATTTAAGTTACAACGGACCAGGTTTGTATCGTTTTTCTATATACTCAAAATTACTTAGATGCATAGAAAAGCCTTAAGAGAAAACAATATGTCTTAGATGTGTTGAAATAAAAATATTAGCGTAGAAAAAAAATTCCATAAAACCAGTAAAACGGCTGATGATGAAAATGGCCAAAATTGTTTGAGCATTATATTTTACAAAATATATAACTTAATATAGTTACTTCTATCGTATGTATTATTTACAATTTGTGTATAATTTATAATAAATTAAGGAATAAAAACAATAATAATGTAATTGTTTAAATTTATTATTATATAGGAAATTATTCGAGACTGGCATGCGAGATTCAATTTGTCCGTTCGATGGGCTACTACCTCATTCAGATTTACATACCCTCTGGGCTCATCGTAATTATTAGTTGGGTCAGCTTCTGGTTAAACAGAAATGCGACGCCGGCCCGAGTAGCACTCGGCGTCACAACTGTGCTGACAATGACAACGCTTATGTCATCAACAAACGCCGCCCTACCCAAAATATCCTACGTCAAGTCAATCGACGTCTACCTGGGAACATGTTTCGTTATGGTCTTCGCTTCGTTATTAGGTAATGTAATAATTTAATTACTAATACTTATTTATATCTTCTTATGTATATAATTTAATGTTGAAAAACTGTTCCATATTTTCTCATTTTGCACACAGTAACTTATCGATAAAGAAGGTTAGGATTACAATAATTTTACTTCTATAATGTAATATAATATTAAAATTTTTAAATGGTAATTTTAATCTAAAGACTGTAATATAAAAAAGAGAATAAAGATAAACTATTTTATTTAAAATTTCAACAGTTAACCTTTCAGTTAAGTTTTCCAAACTATACCAGAAACAATATTCCATAAAACTCGGCAAAAAAATGGAAACTGCGTTCTATTGTTTTATCTTTCTATAACAGAGGCACTGTAATCTGTCTATTAGATGATGGAAGTAAAACTTTTGCGAGTTTCTCCCACCATCATTTGTGCACCGATACAAGTATTTTCTGGAAGCACAGAATATTTCGTGCCAACACTTTTTATTGCCGCCGCTCCACCATCAAATTTTTGTCTGCTGTTTAACAGTGTCAAGTACAGTCTTATATATAAGTTAACGTTAGAAGGGAAAAGCGAGATGTAAGAAGGTTGTAATCACAACGACAAAGTATTTTACGAGTGGGTCGGCGCCTTAGAGAAAGGAATCTACTTTTAAATTGCTAGCAGAGATAATACCCTATATTCTGCAGCACAAGTGAGACTAAGAAAGGTTATAGTATTTCTACTGTAATAACTGTTTGCCCTTTCTAAAACTGCTGGCCGTCCTTCCGAGAGTTCTATGATACAATGACCGTTTACGAAACATTTAAATCTCTTTTTACTTCTGTTAATAAATAAACTTCTGGATTATAAGTCGATATATTATTTATATATTTTGTTTCATTCTCTTTGTTTTCTTGTAACGCAATATACCGATAAACGAAACTTTAATTTTGTTTAATTTAAATTGGAAAACAATATTATACTAAAAAACCGTTTACAAAAATTTTACTGAAAATCTAAACGAGGATGGACGTTTTAATTTTTAAGCGATCATCATCAGTAGTCACTGCGGAAAGAATATAAATTAAAAAAAATAAATAACTAAACAAATGAAAGAACAAAGAAATAATTAACAAATAAACAGTACTAACGAAATGCTATGAATCATCTGTTGTTTTAGGCAATCCCAGTAGAAAGTATAAATATAACTTACATTGTATTATAGTGTTTCGTAATAAATACTGTTAATTCGACAATTAACATTTATAATTATAATAATAATTACCACTATTTTTGTATTTTTTTTTTCATTTATTCAATTTTTTTTATTTATATTTTTTTTCCATTGTCTACTGTTGATGATTGTTTAACAATCGAAATGGCCATCTACTTTAAATTTTCAGTAAAACTGTTGTGCATTGATTTTAAACGTAACCATGATTCCAATGTACATTTAGTTCAGTAACCGTTTAGTTTAGCTCTTAATCTGTATTATTTCATTTATTAAAAGCTAAATTAATTGTTTTTTAAACCGGATGATATTTTTATTTATTCTATCTCATTTACCAAAATATATTAATGAATATTCTTCACATAGACGATAAGCATTCACACATAAACTAAAATACATAAAAATTTAATTTAAATTTAATTTCGTAAGCCTGTATTCGACACAAATTGCATCCACCTAGATGACTCATATTTTCCGATAAATTCTCCAAAATATACTAATTAATAACCCAACGATCTAGTCTAGCGGTTAACTCGGCTTTGTAACAGCTGATTTACGAAGTCGAAGGCTTTGAGGTTCAAATCCTTACAATTTTTTTTTTTAACCTCTAGGACAACTGTTAGGTACTACTTCAGAGAATGAGGTGAATGAAAATTTTTCTAGCGTGTGAAAATGCCATGCCTGACCTGAATTCGAACCCGGGACCTCAGAATGAAAGACCGAGACGCTACCATTCGCGCCATGGAGGCCGGCAAGGTTCAAATCCTAGTAAACGTTAGTTTTTTTTTTGCGGATTTGAGTACTAGACAGTGGATACTGGTGTACTTTGGTAGTTGGGATTTAATTAATCACACGTCTCAGGAATGGTCGGCCTGAATCTATATAAAACTACACTTTCATTTACATGTCATATATATCATTCTTATCTCATTGGGCCACGGTGAGTTACTTATTGTTCATTAGTTGAACCGATTGCATATTGGTAAAATTAATGAATAAAGAATAAAACAAATTAAAGTAGTTAACATCATAAATACATAAATACATTAATCACTGTAAATTTCTCATTTTATTTAATAAAACCTCTAGCAAAAGAGAAGGCTCATGCTCTAGCGATGTATTTTAACAGATTGAGTTAAAAAAATTTTAATGAAAAAAAAGTTGGAACATACATACAAGAAATAAAGAAGAAAATTGAAAATGGGAAGGAGAAAACCATCCAAATTTGGTTAATACATATTAACTTAAATAAAATGTATTAAGTAAAAAAATTAAATTTAAATCAAAAACTTTCCTTAATCCACACTTCAGTGGTACTAATGTTTGATTTCGTTAACCGAAAATTAAAAAAAGGTCACTAAAGCTTAATTTTAACAATTGGCTATTAAAGTATATATTATATATCTTTTAGCGATTTAAAAGAAATATTCGGAATTATATAAATAATACTGGTAGTAGAACAAAAATCATTATTACTGTGATGAGACTGAAACTTATTTTAATTTGGGATCTAACATCGATTAATATTCTATTTATCAGAAAAAAATATCTTTATCCAATTCCAGAAAGAGTTGGAAACTATTTTTATGGATTTTGTTAGAAATACAATCTTTAAAGTGTGTATTTTCATTATTAAGTCGTAGTGACATCAAATATATATTAATAAATACCATACCATAAAAAGTAATTCTCTTAAAAAAAATATATATATATAGTTTGATAAACCAAATCTTCATGTAAAAAAAAAATTGTAATAGTGTAGACTACAATTTTTTTACAATAATTCGGTATTTTATTATTATTTAATTATACATTTTGGTTTTGATGTATTAAAAATATTTATTGTAAAAACTTTTTTTTTCTTTTTTTTTATCAAATGGTTATTCTTTCAAATTCATTCATTAATATGCTTAAAATTACGCTACATTGTTGTCAATGAAGTAGTGAATTTTCCGAAACAAATGTTTTATAGATTATTTCAGTAATAGCCACGAATTATGCAACAAAATGTAAATGTAGTTCAATAATTTTTATTTCAAACTTCTTTTAATACGATAAGCGTGTGTTGTCAAAAACATTAGTAAATAGTAGTTTATAGTAATACATTACTCCACTGTCATAATACAAATATTATACTAACAAAGGCAGAAGAAAGATAATTTATGCCGCACAACAAATTATCATGAATAAAAAATTACTTTTTAGAAACAGTATTAAATGGAAGTTGTAAATATATTTTCTTCATATAATTATATTTACTCACGCAACAATTTACAATAATAACTATGTTCTCTATTAGATCTCATTATCTTATAGTGAATTTCCACTTTCTTATAGAAATAGAATCTTAAACAGAGAGAGAGAGAGAGAGAGAGAGAGAGAGAGAGAGAGAGAGAAAGAGTTTGTGTGTGTCTCTGTATGTGAGAACAAGCAAGCAAATATACATTTGCTTGCTTGTCCTGGATCGACCATTGAAACAAAAAATGAAAAACTTTCATTAATTTCAAGGGGGAAATTTCTCTTATAAGAATTAAAATTTAAAGTTTTCAGTAATAAGAGTTAAGATACAGATTATATCCTCCTCATGATATAATCAGTGGTTCGCAACCGGTGTAGCGCGACACACTGGTGTGTCAGTTAGTCCTGTAGGGTGTGTCACGAAATTTTATAATGTAAAAATAAATTTTATGCCGTTCAGAGAGTCTCTATACAACGTAATTTATACTACCATGAAAACTATGATAGAATAAAATTATTTTGAGATAGACTGCACCAGTCAATAATATTCAAATTGCGAAATCTAAACAGAGAAATAGACTGGTACATCTTGAAGATGATTTGCGTGCTGGCTTATCAACCATAAGGCCACGTGTTGACAAACTCTGTAAAACAAACCTAGCGCAAATTTTATATTAATTTTAATGGTGAGTTTTTAAAAAAATAGTAATATATATATTTTTAATCACTTGCACATTAGAATCTGTCTATGTATGTTGGATATCTGGTGCTTAGAATTAGATACTAAATATTGTTATTATTAATATTATTATTATTATTAATAATAAGACTTTAGTAAAGCTATAGCTCAAGAAGGGAAAGTATTGTATTATAATCGGTCCAATTTGGGGATATGCTGTTTACACCGGATCTTGACGTTTGAGACCTAAGGAACCCAAAAAATCGGATGGAAATTTTTCGGATGGTAATGTTCGTATGTGCATGTGTGTGTTCAGTGTTGGCTTCTAAATCACCTAGTGTTCAGTGTTGGCTTCTAATTAACAGAACTGCTAGGCCGATTTTGATCAAACTTTGTCAGATTATTTCTGTATTTGCAATAACTGCGAAAAAAGATTCTTGCAAAATTTCACTCACCGCAAAAAATGCTGTTTTAGTTCTCTTCTTTGTTGTAATGTCACAGGTGAGCGATGGAATTAAATAAATGAATAATATTTAAAGAGTAAAAAAAAGTAACTCGGTCTGGCTGGGTCTCGAAGTTGATCGCCCGGTTGAATCAGTTTTTCCTAACACGTGCTGTTAGGGAGCTTGAGAGAATACACTCCTTTCTGGATCTCCGTAGTAACTGGATGATCCCGGAGGAGTAGTCTATATGGCTGGTTTTCTTCGCGCCCTTGCGCTGAGTAGGTCTGCAGAGGGAGTTTAATCGAGGTACTCGATCGTGGTAGGATCCCGGGTGGCTAGGGTTCCGGCTTAGGCATTGGATTGATTGGAGGTAGGCGCATTGGCATTGTGCCACAGTTATATTGGTATTGTTTGCGATTCGATTTGGGGCTCCCGCTGGTGGAGGTGGCCGTGCTGCCGGGGTATGTTAACCCGTGCGACCGGAAGTGCTTCCCTCCGCCGGTGGCGGTCCTGATCGTGACTTGGTAATGCTACTCAAAACACCATAATGGGATCGGATGGTAGTGCGGGATTTGTCCCCGGCTCCTAGGCGGACCGGAATGAGGTTGCGTTCCCCTTGTTAGGTGACCTAAATTGGTCGACTTATTTGAATGTAGGTCTGAATTTCTACGTTGCGTAAGTCATAATTTTGATCGGTATGAGTGTAGCGCTGATTTAACTTTAGACTCGTTCGTTTTCTGAGGCATTCACAGTCACGAACGATGTTATCAAATCTTTACTAGGGCGGGGTTTGCGCTTCCGCGGTTTCGGTCAGTTAGTTTGAGGTAATCATGTTAGGTTGGATGTAAGGATGTCCGTTTGAAGCCTACGTGAAGGCGAAATTTGATATGATTTGCTATGTATTTTACTGATGCAAATGTCTGCCGAGACATTTACATCGGTGACATCCCGACCGAGACCTGGCTGATGACTGAGAGATGTAATCAGTTAGAGGGTCTAAAGACGACCTCCGGTAAAGCACCTCAGGGCTTGGAACGGAGGGTATGTTGTGGTGACCGGTAACGTCACAAGGTGGGTGTCTTTCCCCTGCGAGGTTGGGATGACTCCGGTACCTAATGCGTTAAACCTTGCGGCAACACTAGTCAGCCGACAGTACAAGCGAAATTTGTTCTACGTAAATTGTGCAATTATATTAGTATAGTTAGTGCCGACCGTTGCCGCTAGTACCACTACAGCCGCACGAATTAAATAAGGTACGCGCGCCCGCTTTGGTTTGAATTAAATAAGCGAAAAAATATTATATTTAAATAAAATTATAAATATTTAGCTTTATACATATTCATCTCTTTAATTTTAGCCAATTTTAGTAATTAACAAAAAAAAAGTAGCTATATCAAACCAACTATGAAAATATTGAATTTAAAAGCTAGACTAATACATTTAGGCACGGAATATTAAAGAACGGGAAAGTGAATCATACAGACAACTGATTAAACCATAAGCCCGTTTTTTTTTTGTTTTTTTTTAAACAGCCATTCTGACATTCTAGCTACCAATTCTTTATTTGATTTTAGAATAAAAATACATATTTCTAAGAATTATGATTTTAGAATAAAAATACTTATTTCTAAGAATTTAACCTTCTAGATCAGGAAATAAGGTCAAACGATTCAAAATAATCTTTAAAGAACTGCATTTTTTGAACTCGCATTAAGAAACAAATTCGGATTTTTTTTTTCTTTTCCATCCGTATAGGTCAAGCATAATTGTCCGTCCGACCTTTCAATTTTCTCTAATGTTATAAAGTTCCCTTTTTGGCGCAGACAGAGGACAAAGGTCAAAGGAACTGGCAATTATACATAAGATTTAATTAAAGATAATATCACAGAAAATTAACAAAGACTGAAAATGCGGCGACAAACTACTCAACAAGAAGTAAACAATCCCTAATACAATGTACAGCAAAACGAAGTTAAATAACACTAAGATTTCTTCATATTATAGTTACCTAAATTGACAATACCTTGATTATTTATCTTCCAAAGAGATTGTATTATATATTATTATTTAAAAACCTATATATTTAATAATCTACACAAGTACCTAACGCAAATTATATCTGTTGCGATTAATTGAACAAAAAACGAAATTAAACAAACGAAAACTGAAATGAAATGCAAACGAAGTGATCGGCCATGACCTTATCTCTTTCATATACGTAGCCGTTTGAATTCCTACCAAAACTAAGAAAGTTGTATAAAATCAGCCGTTATATTTCACTCAATTTAAATAAAAATACAACCGATAAAGTATGCTTTACAAATAACTTATCTAATTTATTTAAATATCGTATACGGTAAAGATCAATTTATCTGGTTCAGTCTTGTAAGTTTTGGTGTAATATTTTCAAAACTTAAAAACAAAACACTCTGAGATAAGACGTTCTACTCTACACAGTAAAAATTTGCATAGCATATCGTCTGAAACACCTCGTCTTCTTATGGCAATTTTTTCTATAGAAGTGCGTACGTGGGGTTTTGAACCTTAAGCGTAAAGTATAACAGTTCATCAAATAGAAAAATAACTTGACAGTGAAAACGAGAAAAAAAAAATTTTTTTCACTTTATTATAAAATTCATAAATATTTACAGTGCTTATATGCACATGCGTGTATATTTGTGTGAGCTTGCTCGCTTACTCAAAAGCAAACGTTCTCGAAAGGAAAACTATATCGATTTTGCATTGTATTCTTTTCTATTTTTTTTTATCCTAAATTCTGAGTGCAGAAAACATTTTTATCTACCTTTAAAAGGAAATATCACACTTTTTGTAGATCGCTACCTTTTATTTTTACAACTTAATAGATCAATAATTCCAACAAAAACTACAAATAATCTAGAAAACTGATGACTTCTAAAAAAAAAAAAACTCTGTTGTTTTAGCTGCATTAAGCGAGCTAGGAAAGTTTACGCTGAAATAGGTTACATAGAAACAGGCTGTGAAAGAAACAATCCGCGTCAAATTCATTAACATATCTTGTTAAAGGTCATCGAGAAAATTACCGAGCTTGGCATTTGAACTGAAAAGAAAGCTGCATAATATTTAGTCTTAGGGACTTAGGAACTTTAAATAAATCCCCGATTATAAAATTTCAGTTCCTTGAATCAGGGATTAGAGAAATAAGATTAAGTACCCAAGGTCGTTTGGAAAGTTCTCGACCTTGCACACGGATGGGGCAAGTATCACCAAATGACTGTGATATTTGTGAAATATGATCCTTTAGATGGTGTGCTGAGAAGTTTAAAAAGAGTGTATTTTGTTAATTCTTTGTAGCGATCGAGTAAAGCAAACAATTTTGATATTTTCTGAAACTGGATGATTGAAGTTCGATTTGTAATAAAGTAATATATTTTAAAACGTTTAATTCCCATGGATATTCAAAAAGAGTACATATTTATTCTTTTCTTCATTTTCGACGGTAAAAAAAAAGTGAACTACTGAATTTAATCGTGAACGTACCTCGATTCAACATGATGAACACTCGGAACACAATTTCAAAAATAAAGAAGAAAACTTGAATACGACTCACAGAGATTGTCATTATTTCCATTACAGTTAATAATATATATATATATATATATATATATATTAGTAATATAAGTTAAATCGAATCATAAATAGATTTTTTCGATATATCTCGATCCCAGCCTCACCTAGCAAGTCCAATTTTTGCAGATATTCTTCGTTTCAAGTAATATATATTAGTAAAATAAGTAATATCGAACAATAAAAACATTTTTTCGAAATATCTCGATTTCAGCGCCACGTAGCGAGTACATATTTTGCAAACATAATTCTTTTTAAGTAACTAATATATATTGATAATGTAAGTTAAATCGAACTATAAATAAATTTTTTCGAAATATCTCGATCTCAGCCTCACTCAGCGAGTCCATATTTTGCAGACATTCTTTGGTTCAAGTATTTGTTTTTAATACAATAATGGTAACAATAATTGTCAAATAAAATATGTTAATATTACTAAATATTATATAAAATATACTTTAAGCCTCTTTAAACTCCAGTCTCTCTATTTGGCAGAAAAGCCCTTCCTGATATCTTTATAATTTTAAACTTCACTAACCGATAACATTTTTCCAAACACGTAAATATAAAACAAATTTTCCCATATAGCTAAAAAATGGATCGTTTCCAACACTTGAGTTTACCATTAAATTACGAATTAAGGTAATTTAAACAGTTTTTAAAAAAATCTGATGTGGACACCACATGTCTTCCTTGTACTCCTAATAAATTACATACAAACATTTTTTTTTTTTAAATGAAGAGTACATAAAATTTTGTTTCATTAATGTCTAATACTTTTTTTTTCTTTCTTTTTTTGTTATTGAATTATTTATTTATCCTAATTTTTTTTACAGTCAGAGGTTAATAATTTTTATTAATATATTTAAATTAAAAAAAGAGAAAAGTCTGTACTGAAGTTCGAACCGATGTGCTTCCCCTTGTAAGATCAAAATATTTCATTAATTAAAATTTTATTTGGCTAAAACTCTGGAACCAGTGAAAATAATTACCACTTATGATATATTGTCAAAAAGCTCTCGATGAGAACTTATGACTGCAGTTAAAAAACAGTAAAATCCAGATTTGTTGGATTTTGGACTTTTTTGGACACTTTTGGTTCAGTCGATTGCAATCAAATGAGGAGGTGTACAACTAGATGTTGCAATAGTCCTAAATCCAAAATTTCAACATTCTACGGCTAATCGTTTTTAAGTTATGCGAGATACATACGTATGTATAGACGTCACGCAGAAACTAGTAAAAATGGATATTTCCGTTAAAATTTGAAAACCGAAATGTGTCGCGATTACAATACTTCAGTACAAGGAAGTAAAAATATGAAATCAGACGATTTAAGATTACAAGCCCTTTCCTTCTTTATTTTTAACTATTATCTTTTTTTTAATTATTACTTTGTTATTAATGTTAATAAATAATAAAAACCAATTTACAATCTTTTTAAGCAATTTTTTTTCTATAAATTATAATAATCTATTATGTAACTAGATACCATAAATATCTACTTGGAGAAAAAATTAATTAAAAATTTCAAATAGTGAGCGGCATGGAAAGTTTTACAAAGAGATTTACACCAAACATCATGTTAATGACTAATAAAATCTTTTTTTATCCAAGCGAACTGATATAATAATAATAATGCCGAAAAAAGTTGATCTTCGAAGAATATTTCATAATTGGTATACAATCATCGGTTTACAATTTTGAAGTTTGGTAAGGCCTATATAAAAACATATATCTCGATATTTATAAAATATTTTAGTAAAAAATCGATAAGAAGAGTTTTTTTTTACATTTTTCCCCTTCTTCGTAGGTGAATTTTGAAACCATATTCAACTTATCGCTTCATTTTAACAGTTATCAGATTTCACTTTAAAAATTTAAAGAGTTTGCTAAAATTTTATTTTATTTAATTTTATATTATTTGTATTTCTTCATACATTTACTTTTATTTATTTACTTAGCTACTTTTTCCCTTTTGTTGTTTCTAGTCTCATATTAGGTACAATTTCTTAAATGATTGTTGATGTGACATAATACTTTTCAAATACATAATCTTTAGTAAAAAAAACCTACAACAAATAATATATTCTTGCGTTTATATTTAAATCCGTTTTGGTGAAATTAAAGAATTTAATTTATTGTTTATATTATAAACTATTATAATAAATTATATTATTATATATTAATAAATTATATATTATAAATTATTGTTTATATTATTAATTAAAATACAAAATATTCAAAATCAGATATTCATAACAATTTGTAAAAGAAAATGTTTTAGTTTATATATATTGAATTTACGTCAAAGAAGGAAATTTCTATACGATGTTACTTATTCTGAAATGTAGGTCTGATTACCGAATTTTCCTCTTCAGAATTTCCAGATAAGCTCTCTCTCTCTATTGCAATCAATTTCCTTGGGATCGGTACAAAAAGCTTTTTTGAAGGTTATAAACTACTACGAAAATGGCTGCACTATTTTTTTTTTATGTACGAATGTTTTAGAAAACGTGATGTTTCTTTATCTTGGATTGTAACATAATTTTTGTTTTAATAATAATACAATATGCTGTTTTACATTTAATATTTAAACCACGTTTTTAAAATAAACAAATACGTATACATATATATACTCGTACAAACACGAATATAAACGTTTATAAAAAATTAATGCGGAATATAAAAAAAAATTATTTTTATATTATTTATGTTATTATTTAACATTATGCACAAATTAACCATTATTTAAAATTAAAAATAATTATTAATGATTTAATTTTACAACAACCAGCGAATTTTGCTTAACCGAGAAAATCAAGTACTCAGTATAGTAAATAATTCACATGCGTTCATAAGCATGCATCTTGTTGTGTAAATAATGAACTTCCAAGCCTACTTTCTGTAGTACAATTTTTTAACTTAAAACTCAGCAATTCCGTTGATAAATTAATTGATATATCAAAAATCCTGGGTTTGTTTCAAGGTAAAAGCGTCCATGAATTTCAGTTAATTTGACTATTCTGTTTTATACATAAAATCCGCAAATACGCATTTAAATATTCTGCCAGGTTATTTTAATGTGAAATATTAGTATTTAATTTGATTATAATAACTGATAACCAAAAAATAGCAGATGTAAAATTTATTTCTGTTATTAAGAAACTGTTTTAGTTTTTCCTTTTATTATTATTAATATAGTTTGTCGTTTTAAAAGTAAAGCAAGCTATTATTATGGCAGATACATGATTCATCTAACTATTCTTAGTATAACTGTTTATAATTCTCATTAGATTGAATTAAATTTTGTTAATCTTGTTACTTCAATTTTAAGTTAAAATACAATTTAAAAATCTAGTACACTGGATGAAAAATTAATTTTAAATCTTTTACCAATCTTATATTCTATTATAAAAAGAAATTTTGTACATTTTTAGTCCCAAAACACTGAAACTTTCTATCTAAAAACCAGAGGGGAAGATGCCCAAAGTAGAGAACAGCTCCAGTAATGTAGAGAATAATCCAGCCATCCCTACTGTATTTAGCTTACTAACAACAACGGTACGCATTTTCTTCCTTAAAAAACAATTTTTCTTATAATTTTTAAACAAAATAAGTCGTAGTAGTAGTAATAATAATAATAATAATAGATAAATAGCTAGAATCCTTGGCCCTGAAATTCAATTCAATATTATAAGCTTGAAGAACAAGGAATGGATACAGTATGGGCGTCAACAGAATTTCAAAAAAAAGATACCTATAGTGTAGGTACCTTCAAATTTCTATCATCACTTCAAAAATATAGACAAACCAATAAACCCATTATATTTTGAAATTAACACTTTTTATTAACAACTCAAAACCATTTTCCTTATGAACCTGCAAATAATGATATACTCTTCATCATTTTGTTCTTCTTTTTTACTTCCTTGTGCGAAATAAAGGAAGTATTGTGATCGCGAAAAATTTCGGTTTACAGATTTCAACGGAAATATCCACTGTGACCATCCCTGAATCCACTTTGACTAGTTTCAGCGTGACGTCTATAAGTACGTACGTATCTCGCATAACTCAAAAAGGCAAAAACTGTTATAATCATGTTCGAAAACTATTTTCGAGTTAAGATTATTAGTAGATTTTAGAGCGAGGTTGGACTATATGTTCATAGTTGATGAAAGAAGACAACGCCTTGTAGCTTTTTGAATAATG
Source organism: Lycorma delicatula (assembly GCF_047948215.1). Taxonomy (NCBI): domain Eukaryota; kingdom Metazoa; phylum Arthropoda; class Insecta; order Hemiptera; family Fulgoridae; genus Lycorma; species Lycorma delicatula. The sequence continues at coordinate 60,650,564 of NC_134462.1, forward strand.
GTTTAATGAATTGTCGTCTTGACAGTTAATGAAATGAATTGTAACATAACGTATAACTTGACATATAAAAATGAAAAATATAATATTAAATAAAAAATTAAAGCTAACGTTCATCCGAACACTGAATGGAGTCCATCCGGACTAAGAGTATGACGTGACCGCCTTGGATCAGATTCGAGCGCCGAATGCTAGTACGAGCGGAACTCTCCGGGAAGCACTAACATCCACTAGATCGCAGCACCGGACAAAATTCTCAATGAAAAAAAGATCTTTAAAAAGTTCAATCACAACAATTAAATATTCTATAAAAAAAATTTCCCTACCAAAAGAATAAGGCTATTTTTATAAAGAGAATTTAAATCTTAATCGATTTACGTAAATAAAATAAATAAAAACGGGGTAATCTATAACAAATCAATTTTTATTTAAAATAATGGTGTAAATATGCCGATGGGTACCACAATTTTATTGAAATTTATCAATAGTAAAAAAATTGTGATAAATAAAATAACTTGTTAATTAGTTAAACTATAACTTGTATAACTTAATATTTTAACTTGTTAATTAGTCATGGTTATGACATTATCAATTTGTTTTATTCAATTTGAACAGCTGTTTAACAATACATCACTTTTTTTAATCATTTTTACCAGCTTTGTAATGAATAAAAAATGTGATTTATCTGAAATTTACTTTTTTAATTGAAGCCGAAATTTTGTGGTTTATAAATCTTAGAAGGTTGAAGTTTTCACAGAACATTTTTATAATGTTCATTAAAAGGTCAGTAAAGTTTCAATATAATCGGTGGGGGAAGTGATACTAAATCAAAAGCGTATACCTCTTCGTAGAACGGAACCTCTATATGTATTCTGTATTTGAATGATTTTTCACTCGTACTGAATAATAGACTTTAGTCCGATTACTTCACGATCGTAGAATGTTTTAAAGCATAACCATTTTTACTATAACATTTTTGATTAAATCGTTCGATAGCCATAACTTGAAATAAAAGCTTTAACAGAAATCGTTGGATTATTTTTTTAATAATAATTATTACTAGAGTTAATGGGGAACATTATATGTATATGTACGCAAGTTACCGATAGTTAGGAGAAATCCAAGAACAAAATAATATGTAATAAAGTTCTGAAAATGTATGTAGAACATATTATACAAAATCAAAATAAATAAAACAAGCAATTCCAAGAAATTTAAAATTAATATAGTATGTAAAATAGCTTTAGCATTTGTTTTCTTGGTAATTTATAATAAGATTCTGAGAATAGAAAAAAGTGAAGAATTGACTTTACGAAACCCCCCGAAGTAAAATAAACAGTTTTATTGGCCCCTATTTTTTGCTTGTAGTTCTGTATTTTATTATGTACCGGGTTTCACACCTGAATCGGGTCACCTAAAACATGTAACCAGTATCGATTGCATTGCAGAACGACTAAAGATTTCATTCTTATTATTTAAATAGAATATAAGTCAATAAAAACGTATCTGCTATTTTATTATTTATTTCACATGATTAAAAAATGGATACCCGTACAAAATTTTCAGAATAAAAACTGAATTTATCTTAAAATTCAACAAAAATATTCAATATTTATAAATGTATTAATATTACTAACCTAAAATCAGTATAATATAAGTTTAAACTCGGCTAATTCTACTTTTTTTTCTTTTGTTTAACTTCCGGGTCCACCGTAAGGCATGCTTCACAGGATAAGATGAATGATTTGTAGCGTGTGTGTGAAGATGTCATACCTGGGATTCGGGATTCAAACCCGGGACCTCCGGATGAAAGGCCGAGACGCTACCACTCGCGTCACGTAGGCCGGCGGCTAATTCTACTTAATCAATAAATAATCGACTACTGTTCATAAATTAGACATAAATAGAATAAATTTTGACTTAAGTTTTGAAAATAAACCTAAAATAAAATACACTGAAAATAAATAATGACTTATTGAGGGATATAAACAAAGATCACTTATCTCCCTGGAGGAGTGGAAACGCCCCATCTATTCATTTAGAAGGTTTCAATTCCGTTTAGGCTCGGTATTTTTCACTTCATGCTAAAAAATATCCATACTATGGTCCCATGCATAAGCTTCTAGATTATACAACAAATTTAATAATATAAAAATACCCGGAAAATCTTTTGTTATTAACTGCTTCATATGGACGACTGCTAGTAATAATAATAATAATAATAGCACGAAAACAAGTCGTTCTAAACAAAACAAAAATGATGTAATTTACCAAAGTGATTACCAATTTAGGACGTTGTATAACACTCAATTTTTTTTAATATAATTTTGGGTGAGTAAACAGGGAGATAATAATAAAATCCTAAATATAAAACTAAATAAATGTCGCCCAACAAATGATCGCTACAATCACTCAAGATAGAACCGGAAAACGAGAGTCAATAAGCACACATAGATTGTGATTATATGTATTTTGTATAGGTTTTGTGACAATTAATACTTAGGTAAAAATTTTTTTTAATTGCATATTTATAAAAAAATTAATTCTGTATTGTTTTTCTCACTTTTTTCTACATTTAAGGAAAAGGGGCCGATGAAATATTTCCTGCAAAAGGAGATAACGATGGAATAAAACTTGGAAACAGCTAACGTAAAAATTAATTGAATTCAACTCATAAACTAACCGAAATCCAAATAAGCTTATACTTTATAATATAAAAGTATTTATTTCAATAATAATGAATAACGGTCAATAAAAAAAATAATAATTAATTTTTAAAAAAAACAGAAATTGTTTTTAAACTCATCCTGATTACTTTTAATTTAAATAATCAACTACAACTTAAATAATCTAAAAACGTAGAACCGGATGTAAGAAGACGAAATTGGTCAGTTAATATATAACATAAATTTCTTCAAATGAAATTATGAGCCAATCTAAAAACCTTTAGGTCCTACGTTAGCTGATTTTGCTTGTTTTATTTTATTATTGATGTATTATTTTCCCATCTAGATAGCGCTATAGATCTGGAAGGGAAAGTATTCTAATCGATCTAATTTGGGCATATGCGCTTTTCACTGTATCTTGACGCTTTTTTACCTAAGAAACCCAAAAAACCGGATGGAAATTTTCCGATGTTAATGTAGTCTACATGTGTGTTCGATGACAGCCTCTAAATCATCTCATATCTTCAGAACTACTTGACCGATTTTACCAAACTTGGTCAGATTACATGGATTATATGGGCCATTGATGCCATTAAATTTTCAACTTAAAAGGTCAAGGGGGTGAGGCTGTAGAACAAGGTCACCCTCAGTATCTCGTTATTTCGCCTAATTAAGGTTATATTTTTCTTAGGCACATTTGTTAACAATTAAAAAATAAGAATATTTGCAAAAAAAAAAATTCCTACAAAATCGTATCCCCACATGCTGCTGTAGTCGTCTGCTATGCTGTGATGTCATAGGTGAGAGGTAGAATTAAATAAATGAATAATATTTAAAGAGAAAAAAAGGAACTCGGTCTGGCTGGGTCTCGAATTCGATCACCCGGTTGATTCGGTACCTGGTGCGTTAAACCTCGCGGCTACACCAGTCTGTGGACAGTACAAACGAAATTTGTTTTTTGTAATTTGTGAAATTATATTAGTTTAGTTAGTGCTGACAGTCGCCGCTAGTACCGCCACACACGCGCGAATTAAATACGGTATGCGCGCGCACTTTAGTTAAAATCATTGAACGAAAAAATATTATATTTAAATAAAATTATAAATATTTTAAATTAAGCTGTATATGTATGTGTGTGTAAGCCGTGCATCAGAAATAACCCACAGGTGTACGCGGTTATAGCCACGTCACGGGAAAGTCCTAAAAACTGTATTGTCTGCTTTTTTTTAAATTATCTAATCTCTTCCCAGTTTTTACAATGTTTAAAAAAATAAACAAAGTATATTTCAAGAAACAAAATTTTAAATAAAAGTCTAATATTAATTTTTTTTTCTTCTTCTCCCACGGGCCGGATCCTGTAATTAAGTATTACACAGCCCACGGCTTTCCACGAGTTTCCTTTACTCTAACGGGCCTCCACGTCTCGGCCCGCCGGTCGGATCTCACTTTGCGCCCGCTTCAAACCCCCAGAGTAGGATCCACCAGGCCCGGCTATGCTGTCCCTGGGCCCCCACTGCGGGAACCAGAACTCGGTCTTTATACCAATGTCTCTAACGGGAACACCCCGAGTGGGGCATCCCCACCGAGACTCGATCTTTTTCGCTCGGGGGTGCGAGAGTCCCCGTGCCTCAATCGCTACCGCTCATTAGTGCAAGCGCGGACATTAGTGCCATTCTGCGAACGGCAGCTCCGCAGAGGGTACCTCATACCCGAGCCTCCCGATCCTTCTCCTGAATAACTATCGCCACGAACCCTGCAATGGTATCAAAACTCTTGGGGCTCCCCAACGTGGTAGCGATGTTCTCCACGCTGAGCGGTCGGCTAATCGCCGAGCAAGCTAGGCGGTTCCACGGCGGGCACCAGAACACCACGTGTTTTCGGGTATCCGGGTCGCCACAGTAAAGGTAGTAGGGGTCATCCGCCCTCCTCCTCTACCACACAGTTAGGCGCGGAAGACCCCATGGCCGGTCAGGTATTGCGTGAGCCAGTAGTTCAGCTCATCAAATATTGAATTTTAAAATATCCGATCCTCATGTTTCAGAAAAAACTTGAAGATTAAAAATCATTTGTAACTAAATACAGAAAAACAAAAAATGCTAGATAAAAAAAAACTTATTAAGAAAACATAATCATACGTGTAAAAACGTAAAACTTAAATAAAAAATATATAAATAGTATAATGTTGATAAAAAGGATCAAAAATTTTAGTAAATTATTATTCAAATTGTCATTATCATACTCGATTTAACTTATATCGAAATATATACATTGCAGAGAGCTATAGAAAATTATCTTCAAGAGAATAAAGAACAAAATCTTTTCCCTTGCTCCAGCAGTACATGTGGTTTGATATAGAAAGATGCATGAGCAAGGGAGTGACTCTTCACTCCCTTAACCTCTGTTAAGTTCTTTAACCTCTGTTAAGAATAATTCTCAAACGGAAGAGCGAGATAGAATGGTAATCGCGAAGAAAGAAAATACCGTATTAACACACATATAACGTTTAAACCTCTTTTTAGATAACTGTGTATGATTTTACATTATAAATTACATACGATGTTTTTACTACCTTATTACAGAAATTATGTCATTTAATCTTCAAGGTCGAGCGTCTTTGAATAACTTACAACTTTATATTTAATAAATACTACTATTTAGACAATATTTTTAGAAGAAACACGTATCGTAAAAACATAAAAGCTATAATATCATGTATATCAGTATTTCGAAAATTTTCTTACAATTTTGTTCAGAATGAACGGTTCTCGAATCATTAAATATAAATGTAGATTGAAATTAGTTAATTATTTAACAATAAAATATTTAATTAACATATTTATTTTTTACACTTTAATTATAAAAAATTAAAACTATTATTATAAACATAAACGAACGTTAGCATGATCTCTGTAATTTCCTAAACTCTATATAACAACCCCATGCGTGTATTTACATGCACTTAGCACGCATGTTATATTTAAGTCCATAAGAGAATTGCGCATACGATATCGTGTTCGCAGATCTTTCAAACAATCATGCACATTTGCATGTGGAATATTTAAAAAGTTTAGTATTAAGATTACTGAATGTAGAGGTTAGTTATATACATAAAAGTTTTTAATATTTAAATATAAAATAAATAGCTTTTCATTCTGACAGAAAATATTATGTAAATTCATAAATATGTTAAAGGTGAAATAATAAAAACATAGTAATTATAATCTTATCATTTAATAATCTAAAAATTAAGCTAATTAAACGAGTAATTTTTATAAATATTTTAATTTCAAATATGTTTAAAAAAACTTATATAAATTTTATTTTCTAGTTTTTAATATACCTCTTGGGATATAAAGGTTTTTAAAAATAAAATCCCCTTTCCTATACTAAAATACAAAGTATATACGTACCCCACAGAGAGTTTTGCACTCAGTTAAAAAAACATTGTGAGTTCATATATGTAAAAAAAAAGAAATAATTTTTTTTCCTATGTGTATGCAGTCTGTTCAATGAACAATAAAGAATCCCCGCTGGCCCAATGAGATGAAGAAGATATATATATGAGATGTAAATGAAATCTAGTCTTGTACAGGCTAGGGCCAACCATTCCTGAGACTTGCGGTTAATTGAATCCCAACCAACAAAGATCACGAGTATCCACAGTCTAGTATTCAAATCCGTCTAAAAGTAATTAACATTTAATTAGGATTTGAACTACAGAGCTTTCGACTTTGAAATATTTATATTAATAAAATTACTAATATTATTGAATTTTACATGATTCTAAAAATCTAATTTCCTTATTTTAACTAAAATAACAATAAATAAATAATATGAAAACAATCACATTGCTCTAACGTGATCGCAGGAATTCTTTGTACGGCAAAGGAAAAGAAAAATCAAATTCAAAATTTTACAACAAATATTTGAATTCAAAGAGAATGAAGACAAATATTTTAATATAAATAAATCTAAATAATAAAAATACAGAGAATAATCAAGAATAAACAAATTTTATACGTTTTTTCCCCCAAAAACGTATAAGTAAAAATAAAACAAAAATCAATAATTAGACACTTTTTGTTCTATTTTGATTAATATGGGTTGTGTAAACTTTACGGATAAATGCTTGTAAAATCTCAAAAGAAAAACCATCCAGTAATCGGTCTTTGTAAACTTCCTAAGTGTATGATTTCCTAGTCGTCACGACCGTACTTGATATGACATGATATTATCTCGCTCAAAGAGAATAGCGAATACGGGTCACCTAACATATTAATAATTCTTTACCGTTCACATCGGTCGACTAACAAAGAATTTTACAACATAATTATAGGTTAACGATTATATTTAGCCTGCATCGATAGTCATTGGTTTCTTGATAATTAATTTTTATCTTTCTCCTCTCTTTCCCCATTATAACGGACGTGAACGAAGGAATCTACATTGGAGGGAAAAATACATAACTGAGAAAATACATAAAATATAATAATTGAGAAAATTATTTTATTATTTATTGTCTGATTAACGTAGATGTTAAACGCCTACTTTCTTTATGAAAGGTTGACCGATTAAAATCATCCGTAAGAATTAAATTTAAAAGCTTTCCATACTTCTCTCCCTCGTTTTAAAATATATTATCAAGTCCTAATTAACAAAACATTCTTTCCAGGCAAATCTTTAATATAACTTAGGCTTTTCATATAACAGCTTATACTTTCATTTAGCCTTAAGAATTGCAAGTATATTTTGAGTCCTGGATAAATAAAGCTGCAAAAAATATTCAGAAACTTACAGATAACTCGCTCCCTTAAGGTGATAATTAAATTGTTGCAATAAGATAATAATAATGACTAATCGAATAATAACAGTTCATTCATTCATACGATTAGAAACTGTAAATTTTAAAGTCCGTATATAAAATCATTTACGATCGTTATTATTAAAATATTTTGCTTTTAGTGAAAGATAAAAATATAAATATTTTTAAACTTTCCCGAAGAAAATAGGTAAATACATAAGACAATAGTTAATTTGTATGATTGCACTTGCATAGATTCACTTCATAAAAAGCACAAAAGTCCGTAAAATCCTAGAAAAATATCAAATAATATTATAATATAAAGGAAAATAAAAAACAAGACAAGAAGATAATTTTCTTATGAAAGGAATTTAGGGCCATCATCAGACATACAGAAGATGCTCCTCAGTAAAGGGATATCGTCCCAGCTCAAAAGTCACTCAGACTCAATAACTCTCAAGGCGGACTAAATTAAGTAGGCCTCACAAAAGAACACAGAGGAATAGGCCAATAGGAACACAGAGTATAATTGAACAGCCACATCCGTCGGCCGAGGCAGAACCGTCTGTATAGATGTGAGTGTGCCCCTTGAACTTCTTGGCCATCTCGCTAAATTAGTCTCTAGCAGACTGGTAATGTGGGTCCCATTTACGACTTCAGATGATAAGTATTCGATCTATAGAGATGCGCGCAACCAAGGAGCGCCACATTCTATTTCCTTTCCGAGAATCCTCGGACAGGCAGATCTAGTTCCTGGAGATAGCGAAGCAGTCTAAGGATGAAAGGCTGCGGTAAGGACTTCTTTCCCTTGAGTAGTAGAGTGCGAGCGTGTCTGGTTTTGCCGTGAGTAGTTGGAGAGACGGGACTTGCTGATCGCATACTTGATAGCCTGGTATTTCCAGCTGTAATAGAATGGAATTCATAGGATTTCGCCAGTAAACTTGGTGTAGGGGTAATGGCAAATGCCCCTACTGATATACGAATGCAGGTATTGTGCAAGGAGGCCCTTGCACAATAGTTACACACACGCACATTAGTAGGCCCTTAATTTTTTCTCTCGCAGATTCATACAGGATAGACCCGTATTCTAGCTTCGATAGAACATTTCTTCTATACGTTCAAAATGATGTATTTGTCAACACCTCAGTTGCGAGATGTTATAAGTTTAAGGACATTAATTCTCCTTAGACATTCAGCCTTAGTATACTTAATGTGGATTAAGAAGGTCACCTTGTCCTCAAAAGTCACACCTAGAATTTCGTTGTAGAATCTTGTTATTCGTTGTTCCTTTTATCTCATCTTCACCTAAGTTTAATTTCACCATGTTCTTGAATCCGTCTAACTGTCTAGAGAAAACAATAAATTTTATTTTATTGACTATGGTAAAAAAATATCTTTATATTTGTACGTACAAAAGGATAACATATCCAATCGCTTAACTATATTTTCTTCACGGCAAACCTTGAGACTGAGGAAGTCACAGTTGCATTGTTTGTGAACGACCCGGCATTCCTGGCCTGTCGCTGCTTTACTAAGCTGCAGATCGTATTGGATCCACTTAGTGAATAGCTTTCTAAATAGAAGATGAAGGTAAATCCGGCAAAGTCTGTACACGTTACTTTTGCGATGAAGAAGAGTAACTGCCCTCGAATTCATCTGAATGGAGTTTTCATTCCAAAATTCTAACAGCGTGTGATATATATTTAGGTCTGCAACTGGACCCTGACGAGAAGGACTCATCTCAGGGAGAAACGGAAACAGCTTGCCGTAAAGTTCAGGGAGATGTACTGATTTCTAGGCAGGGGTCCGCTATTATCACTACCAAACAAATATTTTTTTATATACATTAATCCTGAAACCTATTTGGACCTAAGGGATCCAGCTGTGAGCTACTACTAAAGAGAGAGCAGCATTGATATCGTTCAGCAATTTCAGAATAAGTTATTGAAAACTATAACAGAGGCGCCGTGGTTTACAAGAAACACTAAGATACACGGTTATTCGAGAATGCCGCGCGTTTGGGAGGAAATGCAACATTTCAGTACCAAATACAAAATGAAACTGAACAGTCATGTGAGCTGGCTCGTAATCTTGGATAATAGTAAGGACATTCCGTGCCTAAAGCGGCTGCAACTATTGACTGGATTTGTAAGATTCTTTGAGATTTGGTTGAATCCACTCACTACTTTGCGACATTATTCTTTATCGTAATATGTCGTTTTGTTTTAACATTTAGTTTAGTTTTCATAATTTTTTACATAATTTTTCTTTTTGGCTATTTGTTTTTAATTTTTTCTCTTTCTGATATTTCATCGTTTGATTCGTTTTTTATGATTCTTTATGTAACTGCGAGATATATTACTTGGGAGTTTTTTTTCTTTCCTTTTTATACTACTATACTACTATGGACTTAATCATTGTTTTGTGGACTCACCAGTGTATTTAATTGTTTATCTTTATAAATTTATAATTATATATTTATTTTATATTATTTATTTATGTATTATTATTTATTTATATATTTTATACATTTATTTTATTTTTATTTATTTTGTATATGATATGTATATCTTATATATATATATATATATATATATATATATATATAAACTTATGCGTACATGTGTATGCATTTATAATTCTTGAGAGGTTTCAATGTAGATCGTTCTTTCCAGGTCATTTGTTTATTGTAATCAAATTTACTTATGGTTCCGGTTAATTAGGACTGATTTTAAATAAAAATAACTTCAGTGGAAAGAAAAAGATATATAAGTGTATCAATAACGAGGACATTTATAATCCCTTTCAGGATCTGGGATATATGAAAACCTGCAAAATAAAGAAAAACTGTAAAATCCTTGATGAGTTTCCGAAACCAGGTGGTTTCGGATGGACCTCTGTCGCAATGTATCATAAATATGCGGAGGTTTTAATATTATATTCTTTAATTATATGAAGCTGTCAAAACTCCTTAGTTATTGACAAAAATTCTATCATGTCTGTAATTATTTATTAAGATATGTTCTGTACTTGCAAAAGGCTCTTTACACCTTACACAGCTGGATTTTTATTAGTAAACTCGATTTTCATTTTTTATATTTTATCGCATAACCATACCTTGTTAATTTTTTTTCTAATTTAATGTTTTAGTAAATTGAAATGCGAGTCTGCTTTGAATCTATTAAATACATGACAATACTTGCAAAATTAAAACATTAAACGGTAGTTAACAGCCTGATAAATCGAACACTAAATTTAAAAACAAGTAGATAAATCATTTTTAATGTTATAATAAAATATATATTTTTTAAATTAATACAATATATTTAAAAATTGTTTCTCTAACAAGAAATATCCTAAACAGATACAATGTATAAGTAATGTGTTCCCCGTAATGTATTCAATGAGTATATTAATTTACTACTTCATACTTTTAAAGCATTTGAGATACAGAGACAGTAATCATATTTACTTTCTCTAAAAGTAATGGTTTTATTTACACAGTCAGTCAGTCACTCCCTGAAATGAATAGAGTGAAACTGTCACTTTTAGTGATGAACATTACCTGCATTTCTGAAAGGAAAGAGGGGGTTGACATGATGATGTGTAGTAGAATATTTAATTCAGAGACGAAAATAATTAAAAATCATTTCCTTTGTAAACCTGTCGTAGGGTCTTGTTTTCTTGAGAATAGCATTATCAATATGAAAAAATTGGGTCACCTACAACCAATATGGTTATGATTTTGAAATACCAAAAACTAAAGATAAATTTCCTAACTGTTTACGAACTGTTAAAACGAATATCGTAAGAAACAAACGATAATAAAAAGTATTTAAAGGGTGGCATATGTAATAGTGTTTATATGAGAAATAAAGAAAAGGAGAGAAATGGTGTTACATTTATTAAAAATGAATTCGCGAAAGGTATGATGACTTATAAACTTTTGCATCATAGGGAGGAAATTAATACTTCCAACAATATTTTGTTCTGACTGGCGATGTTTAGAGTTCTATGAAATAGGTCCACTCGAAGTCAGGATACACTGTCATCGACAAGTTTACAATACTTTCACTTACTTTCCACCTTTTTATCGTTCTTTCTCGCTTTATTTCTTACTAACTTTATCTCCCTCTCACTCTTTTCAACATCTGTACAGATATCATTTTCTCTCCAAACCGTTGACAGTATCAAATTACTGATTTTTCTTCTGACATTAAATAACGTTCACCAAGTTAGATATTTATTTCATTCGAAACAGTGTTTTTTTTTCGTTTTTTTTAATAAAAACTATATCTTTCAAAAACAAAATAATACATTTCTGAAGATAAGTAATTTAAATTGTTGTTACAGATCAATTTTTTCTTTAAATATTTTTGATTTTTTAAGCGTTTGCTTTTAATAAATTCTCAGAAGGAATCTCCCGTACGTTATAAATTCAGTAAATTTTAACAGTATTTATAAATGAAAAGAAATTGAAATCAGAAAATATCATTTAAGACTGTTACATTATCTTTTGAATTGAATAAATAAGTTTTAAGAACATACGATTATTATTTGAGATAAATAAATATATATATATATAATTTTATATTTTCATTATCATTAACCGAGAATAAAATTACTTAACATCAGACTTCATCTGATTTTCTCCCTCCTTATATAGTTTACTTAACGTATTTCATTTATCAAAATAATTTACAACCAAATGAAGCAGAATTCAAAATGAAAAAATTAAATATTAAAAATTTCATCTTTATTTTCTTTTGAAGTGAAATTAAAAAAATAAGTTTGAAGAAAGATATAAAATTCACTGATATGAGAAAAATTTATAACAAATTTTTACTTTTTTATTAAAAATTAAGATATTCCATTAAATATTATTAAGATAGATTAATAATAAATACCCTTTGCTAAAGAAATTTATTATTTACGCAATACAATTCCAAAACTTAGGTGATCTAAGGAAGATATTAGAAAAGAATTAGCACAAGTAATAAGAAACTTTGTACAGAAAAAAATTTACAAATATCAAATATTATTAGAAAAGTCTTTTTTCTTAACCAGTAACTGAGATTATGAAAGTGAAAGATGAAAAGTTATACATAGAAAAATCTAGAAAAAAAATAACGATATACGCTTTTAAGATAGAAATTACAGAAAAATGTTTAAAATTTATATAGATTTAAAAAAAATTCGAAATAAAATTTAGATGTGATTGAAAAGAAAAGAATCATTTAAGTTTACAACCATTAGTTACAGAGCTGAACATCTCCTTACATTCCTGTAATATTAATACCCAATAGTATATTCTAGTAAAGGAAAAAGGCAATGGGAAACAACTTCACCCCTTACTTTCTATATGTTATCTCCCATGGGATGATTGTTCTTGAAAAACATGGTTGTCATTTCCTTTTCGATTTCTCTCTTCAGATCGGCTAGAATCAATTAGGCTATATGACATTAAGGTGAAATAAAATCAAAAACTAATATATTTATAAAGAGAAGACACCGGTACAAATAAATGCAGTTTTGATGACAGTAAACCGCACACCACTTTATTTTTATAACAATAATTTACGAGACAATAATTTATTATAAATATTTTTTCTATAAATTTAAACTGGTATATTTAACCTGTACATTTTTGTCTTCTCAAAAATGAGTGCCTTGATTACTTTCCACGTATAATTTTATAGTTAGAAGCCAAACCGAACCAGTTATATTTTAATGCTACCGGCTCTTCGATACTGTATCTTGGCCGTAAATCTTTTATCTAGTTTTGTTCTAATTAACAATATATGTATATATACTGCTTGGACTGTAGATTCTGACCTACAACAAGTTAAAAATATTCAATACGCGAATAAGGGACGGTGCTAACTGTTGGCTCCCAACTAGAACAGCTGTATAAGATATCCTGGAGACTACCGGAAATCAATTGATGGAAGCGTAATAACGATTCAAAAAAATCAAACAAATTTTTAATAGAGAAGATAAAAAGTCGTTTTAAATACCACAGAAATAAAATATATAGTATAATATAATACGAGTAAATTTATTTTATAAAAACTTTCCTAAAAAATATAACTGGTTCGTTAATTAATTTTTGTTTTTAATCAAGAGAGGTATATCTATTTCGGATATTCGTAGACGTACCAGTTACGCCTTATGTATTATCTCTAAATTATACATAACGTGAATTATCTAATTTAAGTAGATTTAAAGTTTCAGAAATATCAAAAATTTATAACGGTATTAAACAGTAAATTTCGTTTACAAGAAAGAATACTGATTTTATTTATTACAGTTCCAAATTTACATTTAAACTTACAAGTTGGATATAACTTAAGTATTTTCACATATAATTAAACCAAAAATCGTGTGTGACATGATTTTTGGTTTAATAATAATTTTAATCAATCAATATTTTACATTTACTTAAAATATTTAAACCCGTTTAAATCTTCCTAAAATTAACACTGAAATTCAAAAGTGGTTAACTCTTACTTATAATCCCCGATACCAGCGAAGATAAATTATACAGTACACTAGTAATGTTATACGGACTTTTAATGGAATTGAATACCAGATTGTGGATAACCGATGTTCTTTGGTGGTTGGTTTTCAATTAACCTGAGACTGTACAAGACTGCACTTCATTTACATTCATACATATCATCCTCATTCATCATCTGAAGTTATACCTTACGGTGGTTCCGGATGTTAAACAGAAAAAAGGGAGAGATATTGTAAATTTGCGAGTACTAACAATGCAACGCAGTATTGCTTTATCCTTTCCACTTCACTGCTAGCCGACTGCTGCTGAGAAATCGCTGTGGTCGACACTCTTCAGTTTTTTGTTTTTTTTCTTGATGAGGGGAGGAATCCCATTCACGGACAAAGTGTCGGACTCGCAACAGGTTCCGCCAGTTGTTATTAAAGTACGTATGTATGCCTGTGCCCTACCGACTAAACCTAACCACCTCATCAACTCTCCATCCTGGAGCCGGATCCGCGATCAAGCACTACACGGCCGACATTAATCAGTTATTATAACTTAACAACACTACTATTAGAAATTATAACTCTAACCGAAATTTTTAAAAATACTTTTTAATATAACGTGTAAAGTGCTGTACATTTAATAATAAATTTATTTAACAATTTTTTTAATAAGTAATTTTACATAAGGAGCGTTTGTTTGTACGTTAATAATGAGTTGTGATTGAAGAAACAGTACCAAACCAAACCCGGGATTGGGACCCCGCCTTAGAACTTTTTCATTTAATCCTTAATTATTCATTTTTCTAAATTTAAGCAAAAATGTAATTTTTATGGTTCTTACTGATGCCAATATCTTAGAGGGAATGAAGTATGGAAATATTAAGCGTCTTAAAAATGGTATCCATGACCGAGATTCAAAACCGATTCCTTCCTGATGGAAAAAAAATTTTTAAAGAAAGTTTAATATTCCAGATAACGTTTTGTATTCATGATAATTTTTCGTTTTAATTACAACTTAAAGTACGTCATATTAATCGCAGGATTATCTGTTCCCAACTTGACAAAACGTAGTTTTTTTCAGAATTCACTAGTTAAGGATGCTTTTACCAAAAGAATCAATAAGAAAAAAATTACTATAAAATTACAGCCATATAAGTTTTTACGTTATTTTTAACAGCTTCCGACTAGTCTAGGCTATCAATGAACCCCACCGAGTTGGTCTAGTTGTTAAACTCGTCAACACAAATCAGCTGATTTCGAAGTAGAGTTTTAAGGTTAAAATCCTAGTAAAGGCAGTTTTTCTTTTATATGGATTTGAATACTAGATCGTAAATACCGGTGTTCTTTGGTGGTTGGGTTTAAATTAACCACACATCTCAGGAATGGTCGACCTGAGATTGCACAAGACTGCACTTAATTTACATTCATACACATCATCTGAAGTAATAACTTACGGTGGTTTCCGGAGGCTAAACAGAAAAAGATTTCTATATCGTTTTTCGTATATTAATAGAAATATTACATTTTTTATCGAATATAATAAATTATTATTATTTTATTTAATTATGCTTTTTCATGTACGTAATTATGTATTTTTTTTTATATTAATATCGTTATACTCGTATTACTTTATAACCCCCAATACGGGAAAAAAAAACAGTAACCAAAATCATGTTTTAGGATAACTTTTTTTAAAAAAAAAGCATTAACAAATAATAAATTAACTAATTTTCCAAAGAATTTCTTTAGAGGCGTACTGCTTTGTTTTCTACATTTAATTTTATAGAAAGAATAAAGTAGTAAGATTTTTATATAAAAAAGACTTAATTGGAGATTTCATTCGCTTGCCGTATACAAACAACATTTTGTTTTTATTATTAAATATCTTTGTTTATCTCGCTATATTAAGGAAATTTTGAGTGTTTTAGTTTAAGTTTTCAGCTCTTAGGTCATAACAAAACCCTACCACACACATTTGTTGAAAATTCCCGAAGAATCTTGAAATAAAAAACTTTTTTTTAATATTTGCTATAAAACCGCTGGTCTGAAGGAAAATTATAATCTAAAAATAAATTTATTTAAAAAAAAATTAGTTTCTCAATTTCCTCTTAAAAAAAGTGATTTGGAACAGTATTTTAGAGACCTGGTTGAATTGTTAATGGAATACTTTTAAATATTAAATGTAAAATATTGCTACCGGCAAAAATATGATACCCGTCCTCCCACATTTTTGTATTTCTGGACGTTTTGGACCCAACTGAGTTCATAATCTTGGTTAAAAAATTTCGTAAGTAGACATTTTATGTGAGGTTGCATTAGTACATTTTTATACTATCAACAGCGTAACAGTTTTTACGTTTGATTTAAAAATCTCACTTTAATATTAGATTTGTTAATTCAAATTCCAATAAAGAATACTATTTTATATACGTTACAAAATATTACGAAACACAAGCTTCGCGATTATACGGTGAATTCCTCATTAAAACGAAATTAAACTCTTTTATCTCTCACTCAAATATTATTTAGACAGAATTCTCCACAAAAAATATTCAGACACAAATTTTTGTGTCTACTTTTTGGATTTATCCGGCGATAAATTTCAAACTATTAACTGTATTTTAACAGAACTTCATATAATTTCGTTTTACTAAACGAAATTATCTCCAAATCGGTTTCTAACAAAACTTGTATAAAAATAATAATTAATTATGAATACATTTTTGCTGAGAAGTATTTTTTTTGTTTTTTTTTTTTTTTAATTATTACATACGATTAACAATTTCCGCTACAAAATCTGAACATTTTTAAGACAAAATCTTAGTTTAAAATGTTTTAATTTTTTTAACGATTTAACTAATTTATTTTTATGCATTTATTGTTACAGAATACGCTACAGTCGGTTATATGGCAAAAAGGATACAAATGAGAAAAAACAGATTTCTTGCCATACAAAAAATAGCTGCGGAACAAAAACAAAAAGCAGGACTGGAAGCACACCCAGGACACCCACCTGTGCCTGGCGATGCAGACCACGCTCCTAAACAAACAGTGAGTGTCGCCAGCCACAACTAAAAATTTATTATTATTAATAATTATCCAGTAACGTTAATTATTTTTTTAGTTTTATTGTAGTTATATTTATATATATTCTTAAAATTAATAAATATATGCAACAATAGCTCAACCAAAACAAAATATTTGAATAATGACACACCAAGTACTATAAAGAAGCACTTAGTAATAGATGATAGCTTTAATGGAGTTTATGAAACTTCACAAAACCACTGCCCTCTTGTGTATCACAATGGTATCGCTACCCTAATTCGTGCAATTAATTAATTAACTTCTACTTTAATATTTCTATTCATGGAGGTCTTTAGAACTATATTTCAATAAGCAAACAAGTTAAGAGAAACAATTATGGAACTTTCATATGTAAAATCTCATTAAAATATTAAAATACTTCGCTTTTCCACAAATCTCCGTAGATTAAATCATGACTCCAGCTAAACTACTTGTATAAGATATATATGTATACTTCTACTTCAATAAAAGTTCCGTAGTTATCTTATTAAAACAATAACATTCGCTTTTTTGGAATTATCAAACAATTGATTGATAAATCTCTTCCCATTTCTTTCTGTTGAGAGCTAATCGTTTAACCGTAACATAATAATTATTCCATCCCACGTTTTCAGTTATTTTTTTTTTTACCAGTATATAATCCAATCTTTGTTTTCCTCTGTACTTTCAACCCTTTCGAACATTCCTTTATTGCCAGATTAACTAAACCTTAATGTCTTAATAGAAGAACAATCAACCTAACTCGTCTCTACAAGATTCTATAACAAATATTTCTTTTCTCATAATTGATAGACGATATTTTTTTTTTTTTACTTCCTTGAACGAAGTAAAGGAAGTATTGTGACCGCGAGAAATTTCGGTTTTCAGATTTCAACGGAAATATCCATTTTGACCATCCCTGAATCTATTTTGACTAGTTTCGGCGTGACACTGTACGTATGTACGTATCTCGCATAAGTCAAAAAAGAGATGTTGAAATTTTAGATTTAGGACTGTTGTAACATCTAGTTGTACACCTCCCCTTTTGATTGCAATCGACTGAACCAAAAGTGTCCAAAAAAACTCAAAATCCAAAAAAAAATGGATTTTGTACATCATAAGTGGTACTTACTTTCATTGATTCCAGATCAAATAAAATTTTTATTTATGAACTATTTGGATCTTACAAGGGAAGGCACATCGGTTCAAATCAGACTTCATCTCCTTTTTTTTTTTTAATTTTTTTTAAATTTAAATATATTTATTTAGTAATAATTATTAAGCCGTGTTATAAAAAAATTTTACAATAACTAATGATTCAATAATAACAATAATTTTTTTTTTTTAAATCAGAAGTTAGTGCAATAAAATCTTATGTACTTTTAAAAATGTGTACATGTAATTAAATAGGCATTACTACATATGTAAATATATAATAGATATGGTGAAACGTCTGATTGTTTAATATTAATTTAAAATTATAATTTTCATAGACCTATTTCACTTTCAGATGAAATAAGTTCAAATGAAATGCAGAAAAAAATGTGTATACGTAATTTAATAGGCGTACAACGAAGTCATGTGCTATCCACACGAGGTTTTTTAATTAGAGTTTGCCTTCAACTTCTACCTTTAACACTGATTTTTTTGCAGATTGTAAATAAGATTTTTTTTTATTATATTTAAGTAAATTTTTCTAAAAATTTTAAAACATTTGTTGAAAAATTATATAATTTATTGATACAAATATTTTTAATTATTACTAATCAAAAGCATTTTTCGTAACAAATTTTTCAATAAAATTTAAATTCCACATTATATTTAAAAACGTAATTTACATAATTATATTTCTTCGACCTGAAATATTATTCTAAAATTTAAAAGTCATATAATTCCTCTTTTAAATTCTGTATAATTAATAATAAAAAAACGTTTTTGGTAAATATAGTGTCCTTACTACCTACTGTAATGTAAAAAATCTGACAAAAGATATAAGATATTAGCATTTCCAGTGGTGGCATCGACCACGCTCTAAACCTATAGAACTTCAAAAATTGAAAATAATTTTTAGTAATTATGTGCGGGCAGTTACTCTCTCTATTAATGTTAACTCTATTCACCACTTACCGGATAAAATAAATTAATTTGTTTGAATAACAAATTTTCACTAAAATACGATTTCATAAAACATGATAAATAAGATACCTAAAAAAACTCCTGCATAAATTATATTTCTTGTATATTTTTATAACGAATCGTAAGAAAGCTCAAAAAACACGTTGTAATCTACCACCACGACCTGTAACATACCAATGGAAAAATTTTTGCAATGGTTCAATGAGTTCACTTTACAAAGTCGGATTTTTATTTGATCAATTTCGACATAAAGTAAATCTGTAAGAATTGGGGAATGTTTTCAAATTCAGGAAATAATTTTCCGATCAAATGATCATAAACTTGGCCTTGTACAGGGTTATCATAAAAGAATGGTGCGGTTTTGAACATGGTCTAAATTAAAACAGAATTACTTACAGTTTATGTTTTTTATTTTTCAAATTTTCCGTCTCAAACATTTTTTACGTAATTAATAAATTTCAATATGTGCGCCCTTAGTCGCTCGACAAATGTCCAAACGATACTCAACTTCTCTCCAAACATTGGTTAACATTTCTTCGTTAATGGTTGTCATTGCTTCATTAATCCAGTTTTTTAAGTGGTTTAGATCGCTAATTTTTTGTGTATAAACAACGCTTTTGATGTAACCCCACAAGAAAAAGTCGCAAGGTGTCAGGTCTGGACTCCTTGGAAGCGAAAGTATGGGTCCTTGCCGGCCTATCCATCGATCTCCAAATTTTTCGTTCAAAGCGTCCGTGACCAATGCATTGAAGTGCGGGGGAGCACCATCTTGTTGGAAATGAAGTTGATGAATGTTTTCGAGTTCATCCAGCTGAGGAGAGCAATAATTGGTTAACATGTCAAGATACACAATTCCATTAATTGTTTTTTCAGCAAAGAAGAAAGGCCCTATTACACGATTTTTTCTCACACCACAACAAACATTAACTTTAGGCGAATCGCGTTGTTTCTCAATAATTGCGTGTGGGTTTTCAGATCCCCATATTCAAGAATTGTGTCTGTTAACGCATCCATTCACATGGAATGTAGCTTCGTCTGTAAAAATTATATCATCTACAAATGATTCGTTTTCACTTATTCTGTCCGACATTTCAACAGCGAAATTGTAACGTTTTACACCATCATCGGGTTTCAATTCCTGCAGTATCTGGATTTTATAAGCGTGTAATTTCAGTTTTTTATGTAAAACTTTGTGAACTGTTGATTTTGGAATACCTAACTCGACGCTTCGACGGGAGATGGGCTTCCCAGGACTTCTAATTGCCGATTGTCTAATTAGTTCAACCGTTTCGTCTGGAACACTTGGTCTGCCGGTTGATTTCTGTTTCTTAACCGATCCGGTTTCTTCGAATTGTTTGAACCAACGTGTTATGTTATTTTTGAGTGGTGGATCTCTTCCGAATTCACGTCGAAATGCATGTTGAACTAAAATTACGGATTTTAATTCAGGTATCAATAAAACACACTTTGCTTTGTCTTTATCCGAGAACATAGTAACTCACTAAACTCACCGCAACAACAATATAAGAACTGACGTTGTGGTTACAACTGCTGATAAATAAACTTTTGGGTTGGAGGCTTTCACGGATACCAATAAAACACCTAGAAATTTCCCTACAATCTTCCTATGAATTACTGAAACCGCACCATTCTTTTATGATAACCCTGTATTTTAAAAGTCGACAAAAAATTCCGTTCTCTTATCTCATTTTCTCCAGATGATTTCCGTTTTAGTAGGTTAATGCGCTGCTAGAATTATCTAAGAAATGTTTAGATAAAGGATGTGTTACCAGAATCAAATTTTTAATGAAATGAGGAAGGTATTGAAGTCGTTCAGGGCACAGCAAAATGCAGGGAGTTTCATCATTCTATTTTTTGACATCGTAACGGTAACATATTTTTATCGTGTTGCCTACTCGAATTACTTTTCAAATTCAAAGTTATAATCAAAAGCCGATATGAGGACCTAATGTACTTTTTCGAATATTGAACTCGATTTTGAGCCGAGTGTATAAGTTGATCTTTAAATCTTTGATAACGTTCTGGCGTAGATTAACGTTGTCTACCGTCGTAAATTTTAGTAAATCGAGCAGTTCTTCCTAACTGTGACTTCGTTGACTTAATCATTGTGAAAATATTAATACCAAATTGAATGTCAAATCTATGCCAATTATGTGTTTTACCCTGATGAAACTCCTTAATTTATGATATAAAAATCTATCAAGTGCTAATTAACTCGCACGAGGATGAGTTCTTACAAATCGTCGTCAGGTTAGACGATGACATTCAATTTAGAAAAATACATCCAAAAAATTACAATTAAACTGTAAACCATACGGTAAGAGTCTCGCAGATATCATTTCTTCCGCTCAAAAAACAAAAATTTCTGTAATATAAATAAAACTGTTTTTATCAAAACGATACTGATATCAAAAAAGGCAAGACACTACATTTGTATTATTAAAATCTGTTATTAATTTAGCATTTTCTTTTAAAAAAATGCATGTTAAATATATGTAATAGACAGTAGATATACAATAATAGATAATAATTAATGCTTAAGCGTTCCATATAATAACCAAAAAAAAGAAAAATTTGTTACAAAACTCTTCCAGGCCCAATTACATTTATTAAAAAACGAATAATCATTAGAGTTGTATTATTTCAGTAAATTTGATACGTATTACATATAAATGAAATCTGGCCAGTAAGAGTTTTGTAACAAATTTTTCTTTTTTCCTTATTATATATAACGCTTGAACATTGTTTATTATCAAATAAACAATGTAAAATTTATTTTTTTTAAAGAAGGTTAGGTCATGTTTAGAACTGTAAACGTAGTTCGTTGACTTCGTCACTTCTTACCTACGAAGTTCTAACGAATGGATTTATTATTAAAATTTATTTTCTTTTTAGAACAAAAAAAAAATTGAATTTCACGGGCAATTTTTTTGTTGATAGACATATTACTCAAATTATTTCGAAAAGGAACATTTTACTTTTTTAATAAAACTAATATATATAATAATACCTTTACGAATTGAAGATCTGTGATGACTTATTACTTTGTAAGTGTACCCCTCTATTTTTATCGTTAAATTCGATTTTACCATTCGAATTTATTTCTGTTTTATTTATTCCTTTTTTAATAAAACTAGTATAATCTCTTGTAAACTAATACTTTTATTTTTTTTTTTAAAGTGATGGAAATTAAAAAAATGGTTTCATCTTCAGTACTTTCATTTACATAACAGCATTTACTATTAAAACAAGCTGTAGTATATTTTCTTTTAATTCAATTATTCCATGTACATTATCGCTACCGGTTTTTATACGCTACCTAGTAATATCGTAAAGGTACATTAAAAAAATGAATAAAATGGCACATTCGAGTCCAGCGGTTCATCAAATGGAAAAAAAACATTTTCTAACAAAATTCGAGGTATTTTTTGAAAGTATTATTTATTATAAATCTAATTGACCAGAAATATAATGTTTTCACGCTTATTTTTCCCCTATTTTCATTTCACTGTTAGGTTAGGTCATGTTTAGAATTGTAAACGTAGTTCGTTGACTTCGTCGCCTCTTACCTACGAAATTCTAACGAACTCCATGATAATACTTTCTAAAGAAGTTGACATCGACATAAACAATGATCGATATAGAAATATCAACTAATATCAAATAACAACCGATATGGACAATATCTATCGATGTAGATGATGATATTAAATTTGGTAAAAGAAGTTATAGGTTATTCATATATATATATATTATGACTTATATGGTAATGAAGTTGATGAGGTTTGAAATGAAAGCCGCAGTTTAAATTTCCTAATAATTTGTTCAATATTTTTAGTGGGTATCGGGAACAAACGGAAAAGTTTTCTCTTTATTAAGTATCGAAAATTTTATTCATGTAAATAAAGTCAGATAAGAATTTACTTTTTTAAATTTTGTAAATCTTTTATGTTAATAATTCCTTGAGAAAATTCAGTTATGTTTTTACCCCGGAGCTCAAAAAATAATCACTCTTTATCCTTTCTTTTACAAATTAAGATACATTCAAAATTCGGTTAGCTCATTTATGTAAGTACGATGGGCACAATAACCGAATAGTTGTAGGTGGTCTGACTTTTATGGCATCAGTCATCTTCAAAAGTGGCTTACTCTCAAGAATAATTTGCGTCATATATCACGCTTCATAGAAAAAATGAGAAGTGAACGATTGTTTTCTTTACAGAGATTAACGCTCTGTTACATATAAGAATGGAAAAACCATTAAAAACCCAAATGATTATAATCAGGTGGAAAAGTAAATTTCTTCACTATGTTTACCGTAGAATCTGGACGTATAGTGAATATCACTAATCTGAAACAAATTATTTTTGATTATTTCCGTTTGTACCTCAAATTTTTTTCATGCGTTCTAAGAATCCGTCATAAGAAAGAGATAGTCTTGGAAAACGATAAATTAATGTATTAATAGGAAAAAGTAAATAGTTAATAAAGAACTGATATTAAGAGAGAAGAGAAATATAAATTTTTAATCGTAACTGTACAACTAGATAAAACAAATATTGGTAAAAGGATATTAGGAGAAAAGTAATAAAATTATAGGAAAACTGAGTAAAACAATTTCCGGAATCAAATATTAGCTCATCTTCATCCTTGTAACTAAATAAGAAAAATAAGCCGAGCGATTATTTATCAGTTATGTAATAATAATTTTTTTCTTTTTTAAATTTAATGTAGCCTACTTTTTAAGAATAATTTAAAAGCAAATAATATTTTTTTTTACGACTTATGTATATATTTTTTGGCTCATAAATTCCAAATTGTACCACTTAGGAAGATGAACGAACACTAAAATTTTAGTCTTAACATTAAGTATGTGTTAGCTGGGTTGTTGTTCTGTCTTTTGTTTTTGTTCTTAATCAGTCATGCAAGTCTAATAAACAAATGTGTCACACGAAAATAAAATTCTCCACAATTGAAAAGATTATTTACAAAAAAAAATGTAATTTAATGTATTTATAGATGTTTTATGGAAATACGGAAATTAAATCATTTAAGTAATCTTTTAAACAACCTAAATTAAAGATTAGTTTCTCTTTTATTTTTTATCTTATTTTTTCTTTTTACTAATGTGTACCATGCAATCTGTTCAACTAGTGAACAACAATCCCTCTCCACGGCCCAATGAGATGAGAAAAATATGACATGTAAATAAGATGTAGTCTTTTACAGACTCAGGTCGACCATTCCTGAGACATGTGGTTAATTGAACCCCAACCACCAAAGTATACGGATAGTCAGTACCTAGTACTCAAATCCTCATAAAAGCAAATAACTTTTACTAGGATTTGAACCTCAGTACCATCGACTTTGAAAATAAGGTGTTTAACAACTGATTTGGGATGACGAATTAATCCCTAGACCAGCCCGGCCGGCATATTTATTTATGAACGAATAATCATTCTATCAAACAGTAGCTTTTCAAAAAAAATTACTTTTATTCTCGATTATTATACAATATAATTTAAAAACAATATTATTTTATGTAAGCCAATGTAAATATGAAGGGCTAAATTTTATGGATAAATTGACATATTAGTACCGGTAATTACAGACAAATTATCACAAAAAGGTTAAAGCAGTTGTTAATTAAATTTTTTTTTTACTTGAAGAATTTCGTTTCATGACCCAATCATAAATTAGATAATTGTAGGTTTGTAATGTGAGACTTAGATTAAAGTTTAACTTTTGACCATCCTGTACTAAGTAC
This sequence comes from Lycorma delicatula, assembly GCF_047948215.1. NCBI lineage: Eukaryota > Metazoa > Arthropoda > Insecta > Hemiptera > Fulgoridae > Lycorma > Lycorma delicatula. The sequence continues at coordinate 60,675,525 of NC_134462.1, forward strand.
CGAGTCATTAGGACGGTATGAAAAATATATTTAAAAATAAAACGTTAAGATTTATATTTAAAAAAGGGCATACTTTTTTGCGTTAATAAACAGATAATGATCAATATGAAGCACTGTCATACATTAAGGTGCTTAGTATGTTACATAAATGTTGCAAACACTCTTATTAACATGTTTATAAGTCATTAACATGTATGAACATGTTTATAAGTCTATGCGTACGATTAAAAAAATGAAGAGGAAATTGATATTTTACTTCGCTACATATATTTACGGCAACTAGAAATCATTCATCCGTACTTTGCTAATTAACAAGAAACAGTAAAGTGCAGTGGAAAGGCCTCGCTCTCACATCGGCTGTCTCATTCCAGTTCAAAATATGACCGAGGTGTAAAACTCAATCGGTCATCATTTGTCACTAATCTTGGTCGATGCTCAATATCTAGCAATCCTAAATTTTTACGCTAACTGTAATCTTATTCTCCCTACTACTTCTATAATAGTAATCAACCATTTTTATCGTCTATATAAATAGCCATCATTCGGTTCAGAAACAAATATCTACGAGAAATTATTTCTAAAGTAAAGACCGTTTCATTGTAAAAATATTTATTCTGAAAAGTTAATAAATATCTTTTATTTCTTTTAAACTACATACCTTATAATACTTCTCTACATAATCGCCACATGAATTAATACATTTATGGAAGCGATACACCAGCTTCAATATACTCACGTCGTATTCTTCTGCCGCCAGTCCATTTACCCACTGATTAATAGCACGCGAATTGCTTACCACTCGAAAATTCTTTCAATTTCCCAAACAAATGGTAATCAGAAAGAGCTAAGCCCGGACTATATGGTGGGTGATCGTAAATTTCCCATCCAAATGTTCTCAGTATATCACGTGTCGGACCCGCAACATGTGGTCGTGCACTATAGTGCAGCAAGACGACGCCGTCGGTCAGCCGTCCACATCGCCGATTTTGAATGGCGCGCCGTAACTTACGTAGAGTTTCGCAGTAGGCTTCTGCATTTATAGTCGTTCAACGCGGCATGAAATCAATTAACAGTATACCAAACCGATCCCAAAAGACTGTGGCCATCATTTTGCGTTCAAATGGCTGTGGCTTGACCTTAGTCAGTATGGTTGGTGATTGAGGATGACGCCATTCACCTGACCGCCGTTTTCTCTCTGGCATCTAATACGAAATCCATGTTTCATCGCCGGTAACAATCAAATTAAGGAACTCATCACCTTTTTCTGTGTAGCGCATCAAAAATTCTAAAGCAGATCTCAATCGGATTTTTTTGTGACTTTCCGTTAAGACATGCGGCACTCAACGTGCAGAAATCTTTCTGAAGCCTGAATGTTCATGAACAATGCAACCGATAACAGCTCTTGAACAGGTCGGAAATCGTTGAGCGACGATCTTTTCTGATTTCATCAACGACGCGTTTCAACAAGTCCTCGGTGATTATCTAGGGCCTCCCCGAACATTCTTCATCGTGCACATTTATTCTGTTATTTCTAATTTTTTCACACCATTTTCGGACGTTTCTTTCATTCATAGACAGTTGGTTGCAAACAGCAACCAACTGCCTATTAATTTCAGCAAGCTTAACGTTTTGATGGTTTAAAAAACGTATGACTCCACGTATTTCACAGTCGGCGGCAACATCGATTTTCCTATTCATTTTATAACCTACTAACTCAAACGTAATCAAAGATACCACAACACGACAACTTACAGACAACAATACAGTGTGTGCATTACTAGCGTGGCCATGAACGACAAGCTTCGCCAACCTTAAGGAGAAAAGTTTCCTAGCGGTCTTTACTTTAGAGATATCCCTCGTTTAATGCTTTTTGAATCATACGTAACACTCAAATGTACATCCTACATCTATTATATTTTCTAGGTATGTTTTTAGAAGTTTTAATAACTTTTACAATATTTCTACTGTGCCAAAACTGTATTTTAATGTTGTTTGACGTAAGTTTTTATGTTAATTGTTATATATTTTGAACGTTATTAACAAAAATACTGAAAATAATATATTTTTTGAGTAATAAATTACTTATACGGATTGAAAACTAAAATTTATATCATATTTAATTTAATAAATTCTCAGTTTCAATTGAAGAAGCCTTATTTTACTCTTTATTTCTTTTGAAAATAATATATATAGTATATATATATACAACTAGGGAGTTTGTGGATGTGAAATAAGAGGATACCTTCTAGGTATAGGGTAGAAAGCAGAAAAGGGTTAGGCAAGAGGGCAAATATTGCAGTAATAAGCAAAGGTGGGAGTTTCAACCCTACTACTATTATTAGGTGGAAGCCTGAAGCACCTAGTGGATGGGTATACACCGGCTCTAGGATAGACGGGATAGACCATTAGTCCCGTTCTACTCCCTAAGGATTCGTGCAGCCGTCCGCATTAAAAATTCAGCTTCTCTTTAAATGCTTCTCATAGTGTCTCAGAAGCAACTCATGCGTATACTACCTTCCTAAGTATAAACCATTTCTGTTCAACTAATGTTTTTTTTTTTTTTTTATGTTTTATTTCACTAAACTTTGAATCGGGAAAAAGGGGCTTGATTTAAAATTAAACGTTACTTAAATAAATAATGAGGTAATTATAAAAAAAAATACAACAAAAGTATTAATTATTTTTAAAACAAAGATCCATTATTTATACCTAATCGTGCGAACAGTTTGATTGAAATCATTAAAACTAGAAGAATTTACTAGGTTTTACACTCTACATAATCACGTACACACACGCGTATATATTTTTCTTACCGAAGAATAAAAAAATATAAAATGTTTTTTACCGGACTAATTTAGGTATAATCCATTCTATAAATAAATTTACGAATTTTTTGTTTATCTCACAATAGTTCATTCGGTAAAATTCTGCAGGACCACATTGTACGATGTAACAGAAAATCTGCCTAAAATTTGTGTTTACATTTTGAGTGAGTATTTAAGGAAAATCTGCAAAACTTTAAATCTTTCTCATATTATTTTATTACTCACAATCTATCCGTACATACAATTTTAAGAAAAATACTAAAAAATAATTATTATTTTTATTTTTTTAAATATTAAAATTTTATTTTTCTTACTGAATATACGCCTAAATCGTATACAGTGCGAAATATGCATCACAAAAAGAAATAAAATTCTTTATTTTACACCATCTATATAATTGTTGTGACGTAAAAAAATCATTTAAAGTAACAATGGCATTTCAGAGGACTTCGCATGCTGATATGCAATAGTATATTCGGCTAAACATAAAAGATAACGGTAGATCGCTTCACATCTCAATTTTTTTCAATAAGCCAATCATGAGATACTTGCTATTTTTTGAAAATTTTACACTATTTTTATGATCAAAAATAAGGAGAAAGGATCGAATGCTGAGAAAAAATGATCTAGCCGAGGAAAAACCAGTGCGTGAAAGGATCAGCCTCAGCTAGCAAAAATTCCTTTAAGTAGTGAGCGGTCACAATCCCACGGAAGATCGAAGCATTTTTACTCAGAAAATGGGAACAGAACTTTATTAATCTGTGATTTTTTTCGACCAGCTTATAGTCAAATATTGATTTTCTTTCCTCAATAAATTAAAGAGCCACCCACAAAGAGATTCAGATGTCTTAAAAATCGCTCTTCCCTAATCCTCGTAATTAAATATCTTACAAAACTGTGAACAGTTCAGCCAGACCAAAACTTTATGGAAAAATATACGAAATAGTCCAATTCCTGAAGGATCGTACTAAAACTTTACACATTATTTCACTGTAATTATTCTTAGTATAAAATCCAGTGGGATTATTAATATTTCTTATACCTTTAGGTGTTAATCTAAGCCAGATAATTTTAACCTGATCTGAATATTATTTTATTTATTTAATGAGATGTGCGGGCATCGACTGCTATGATCATCCAGCCCGAATGGAAAATTTGTAGCGTATGAAAAATGCTATGCCTGACCGGGATTCGAACCCAGGACCTCCGGGTAAAGGCGGAGACGTTACCACTCGCACCACGGAGGTCGGCTGAATATTATTATTACTAATGAACAACAATATTACAGACAAAATCAAATTATCTTTAGTTGATTGCATAGCGTATAAGAAAAGTTTATTTTTATTTAAACGAACGTATAAAAACAAAACATTACATACGAAAAGCAAGCAAGTTAATCAAGGTAACACATTCAATCTACAAAATTTCACTTTCAAATAGACCGTGTACTATTACTAATTTATCAAGCATAGACTTACTTAACTTTTAACCCGTAGTTTTACACTATCTTACATACATAAATTATTTAACAGAATTAGAAAAGATATTTTACAGTATAAATAAACTAATTTCAACTCATATTATGTTAATAAAATTAAATTTTTTTTTAATTTAAAAAAACACAACATAATTGTTTACTTTTTCCATTTAGAAAAATATTTTTAGAATTTTAAGTAAACAGAAAGAATTTAGTTACAGGAAAGTCCATTTGTCCGTTATATTAATCTTAGAAAGTCGGCGAAAGAAAAATAAACGTAACTACGTAGTATGAGAAGGGTGTAGAAGGTATTTATTTAATAATCTAAAATTGAATAAAAATGTTAAAAATTTTATCGGGTTGAAAAAGAAAGTTACTTACAGTCAGTATAAGAATTAGGTAGCTGTTATGATAAGCGTAGAAGACGAAGAAATGTAAACTCTAATTAAGAAAAGAGTGAGACAAGGATGTTGACTGTCCTCGTTACTTTTCAACTTCTATATATATATATAGAAGCAGTACAGGAGTTGAAGGACAAATTTGAGAGCGCAGTAACTATCTAAGAAAAAGAGAAAATAAACATGCGAAAATTCAGTGATGACTTTTTTTTTTGAAAGGAAACTAAAAATGAATTAGAAGAAATACTACCAGATCACAAATTTTAACACTTAGAGAAAAATAATGTATTAAAATAAAACAAATTTGACAGAAAGAAAGATATGAAATTAAATAAAAGGCAGGGAGACAAAATCTTATCAAAATTTACAGAACATTTTTATTTAAGTACTAAAATTACAAAGATCAGAGTAGCACAACCAAGGAAATCTTTCATATAGATTTGTATGTTAAATATTGGAATATAAATTTAGGAAATTAAAGAAATTTAAGGATATTTTACCGAGTGTAGAATTCTAGAATAGTGAAATAAAGATAATTGAGAAATCAGAAAGTAAAAGAATAGACTTTGGGAAATATAAGGTTTGTTCACATGATATATGTAATAGGTGAATTGAAAACTCAAACTTATTTTGTAAAGAGTGCCTTCATTTTGCAATGCGCCCGGAAAATTGGAAAATTATCTATCAATTTTTAATCAGCCTGATATTTTTCAGGATTATTGTAATCAGCCCATACAACTTTAAGCTAATTAGAAAATGCGCAATTGTTTACTTAATTGTTTGTTTAAAAGAAATAGAGGTAAGTAGAGAGGTCCAATATAACCATTATTGCTAATAATTATAAATATAATCTAACCAAACTTAATCTACGATCGCTTCGCTCGCTAACCTTGACTAGCGAGTGCAGGTTAAGTTTGGTTGGATTATATTTATAATTTCTCTGCAAATACCTTAAAATACCCACTGATTTGAAAGAAAAAAATTTCAAACAATTGCACATTCTCTAATTAACCTAAAGTTGAATAGGCTAATTACAATAAGCCAGGAAAATATCAGGCTGATTAAAAATTGCTAGATAATTTTCCAATTTTCCGGGCGCACTGCAAAATGACAGCGCTCTTTAAAGTAAACCTGATCTTTCAATTCGCCGAAAATATATATATATATATACTGTATTGACAATATCTCCGATTCATTTTACATATTATCCTCGAGTCAGAAACAGAGAAAACGGTTTACTTTTTTCGATAATTGGAAAATTAGATAATTTATGCGGAACAGACCTTTGAATTATAGAGAATTAGAACTCTTTTAATCCACGGCTATCGAGATTAAGTGAAATAATATGTATCATGTCAAAAGTATTCTAATCATTAAAATTAAGAAAGAAAGAGAATAATTAATTTTTTTTATCGTAATATGTAAAAATAAGATTATCTATGTCATGCAAACCGTTTTTCATCTATCAGATCTTTTCATAAACCACATGATCGATGTTAGATGATAAGATATGTCGACAATATTTCAAATGTATTTTACTTATTCGAATTAAGTCGAAAATCAGATCTTTTAACTTTTTTCAACTTAATAAGAAGTAAAATAATAAAATTATTTTTAATGCTACTTAAAAAAATTTTACATTTATATTTTCAATTATAAGATCTTTTATAAACCGCTCCGATTGAAGTTAGTCAAGTATACCATGTAAAAAATATTTTTTATACTTAAGGATTCAGAAAACCTTTTTTACATACTTGGTCCACATAAATGAAAATAAACTGGTTTGTAATCCTATAGAAGTTTTTTACTTTCCTGATATCAATGCTATGCAGCAAGAAGGAAAGTATAGTAATCAGTCGAACATAGAGTATGGGTTTTTTTGCATTTTTTTGACGTATCATGACCAAGGAACCCCAAAAAAGCAAAAAAGCGGGTAGTAACGCTTGTATGTAAGTGTGATGAGCGATTGAAACTTAATAACTTTCGACTGGATAACCAATTTTGATGAAATTTTGTACAGAGATTTGATGTTAAAATCTGTTTATTGTAACTTATTTGAAAAATTTTGGGATCAATATCTACAGGAAATCGGGGGTTTTTGGGTCAATTTTCTTAAACTTTTACCCTAGCCCCACTTTATACTAAGCTCATAACATGCGCAAATGCTTATCTTACAATTTTTAAAAAACTTTTGTCCCAAAATTCCCCCTACCAAAACTCGAAAAAAGTCATTTTATATATTGCATGTTTTTAACTGATCGATCTTGGATTAACCTCATATCTCTGTTAAGAGCTTCAAGTATGGAACAGCGTTCGGTTGTGCCCATCGATGAGAATGGATCAACAACCAGTATTTCCGGTTAAACGTCGTCTAGAAAGCGTGGCAAACAGTCTCGACCCAGACTTATCAGGGACGATGTTGTATTTGATGTATCTCATGACAGCGAAACCGAAACTTACAACACAAACCCGCATGTAACACCTGTATCATGGCAGCCTGTGCCGGGTTCGCGTGGAAGTAACACACCTCAGTCCCATGTATCAAATGATGATTTACCCCTATCGAATCATTTTCAAGACCTCCTGATGGAGAAAACCAACGTATGAAAACTGATAGGAAGGACACAATTAAGCCACGCTATTTATAATCCTGTATGGCACCACAGATGTTATGCGGCTATACGAATTAATCAAAATAGTAATCGATAAATGCGACTACAGCGTTCAGCCCTAAACAACTACGCATTGTTTCAATGGATGTGGCAGCCTTCAAAAAGATAATTGACTGGTGAAGGAACACAAACTGTTCGGCCACACCTTCACCAGGAAGGATGAAAGAGCCTTTCGTATCTAATGAAGAAACTAAATTCCTCTGTTCCAATTGAGTTTATCAAGAAGAATCAAGAGTTTATCAAAGTCACGATCATGCAGTTCGTAGCATAGTTAATGCGAGGCAAAGAATTACAAAAGAGCCGTTATCAACATTTTTTTGTTAATCTTGAGTCAAGAGAAAACAACAAGGAGGTGTTTCGATTAAAATAAGATCCCTTTCGGCACGCCGGAAGGCGGAAGTAGATTTCACCAGTGCTAAGTAGAGGATAAAAAAGATTTCCACCTTAAAGTTAAGAAAAACTTCAAATTTACTCAATGCAATGGTTACATGTGAAAAAAATTTTCACATGTTAACATACGAGAAGCCCCATCTTCTTACAATTCACGCAATATTTTGTTCATCCCTGGCTGTAAGGTTTGGTCATAGCCTATCCCAAAGTTTTTCAGGCAAAAGTTTTAGGTAATGTTTACAGGACTAACGACCACTTTAAACCGATTCGATACTGTGCTATTAAGGGAGGAATGATTTTTTTTTTCATCCCATTTTTTTCCATCCGCTAAGCCAATGGTTAGTGATATCAAAAAACTTTACTTTACACCCAGTCCTTTATGGGGTTTGAATAAAACCACACACATAAGATTGTATGTAAGCTACCTAAAGGGAATTAAATTATGTCAAAAATTTACTAATTTTTGACGTAAAACTTTGATAAACGGTTTGGTAAACTTGTATGCACTGCCAAAAATGGAATTTATTTTATAAATTTAAATCGAGTTAAAAAAGCTGTCATAATTTTTTTTTTTTTTGGATGTAATAATTACAAACGATATTTTTTATAGTGCTATATCAAAAATGTTTCTATTCAAAGCTAAAAACCGTACCTAACAAACAACCCTACTGTAGTTTGTCCAGTAATGTATGTGACAATATTTCGATTGAATTTTACTTTAAATTATATCAAACATTTTTTTCTAGACTGCATAAATAATAACATTTATAACTTTATAACGCTCTTAGAAATATTTGAATTTATACGGATTTTCTAGAAAGTCTTTTATGAAGCACTATACCAGAGATAATAAGAACCATATCAACATTTCCATTGTTTTTTTAGAACATTCTATAAATCAATATTTTTTTTAATTTTCTAAGATGCATTAAAAGAAACAAATTATTTATAATGATAAATTGTATATATTCGCTTGTATATTAAAATAAACTATTTTATTATCTGTGCCTATAACAGTTTGGTCATGATACGATTTAAATCATGTTGTTCTTGCGTGTTTGCCAGGGAAGTAGACAGAAATCGAAGGAATAGATTTATTTGCTTTCGTTTTGCATGAAACACCAAAATATCATAAAATAAAATTAGTTCTAAGTAATATTCCAATAATTTTTTTTTACTTAGTGTTTTATAAAATTTCTATGAACAAAATGTCCAATTCCTTGTAAGGTAACGAATATTTATTGATGATTAATTCATGTTACGATATTTCACCATATTTAATATTTGGTATTCCTTAAAATCTTCTATGCACATTATAAGGCGGAGTTTGTTCTACTTATATAATATAGGTTACAAGGGAATAGTTACAATCTCTGAACTATAAAAGATTATTAGTTTACGTTTTCGACACTAAACAACCTAGACTTAGTTATTTTTTTTAATTTACCTGAAAAAGTAACTAACAGAATGCTTCATAACCATTGATAGAAATTTAGAACTAAACGTGCATTTCTATTTTTAAACTATCGTCATCATTAGTAGTAGTTTATTTGTAAAGAAAAATTATAAAAACTTAATACAAAAATCTTCTTCTACCTGTAATAATCTGCTTGATACCATTTAAAAAAAAAACACCAGCTGGACTAGCCACCATGCCCTCTTACCTAATACAAAACTTCTTTATTTTTTCATTTTCTGTTTAGCCTCCGGAACCACCATAAGATATTACTTCATAGGATGATATGTATGAGTGTAAATGAAGAGTAGTCTTGTACATTCTCAGATCGACCATTCCTGAGGTGTGTGGTTAATTGAAACCCAACCACCAAAGAACACCGGTATCTACGATCTAGTATTCAAATCCGTATAAAAATAACTGCCTTCATTAGAATTTGAACCATAGAAATCTCGACTTTGAAATCAGCTGATTTCCAATGACGAATTCATCACTAGACCAACCCGGTCGGTTACCTGATACAAAGCTGAATGAGATAAGGTTTACTTTAATGACGACTAATTCTAAAAAAAAATTAAACATAAAAACTTAGTTGTGAATTTAAACAATGATATAAGGGAAAGTATGCTAATGTGGTCAGTTTTTGATTTTTTTTTTATGTCAGGGTTAAGCAGATCTTGACTACTCATGACCTTTCACCAAAAAACTCAATTTTAGCAATGAAAAATTACTTATGTATGTTTTCTACTTGATATTTCAGATTAAAAAAACAATTTGGTATGAGATTTGGTTCAATGATTTCTGTTACAGAACCTTAATACCATTTAATTTTCGACACGATTGGTCAAGGGCGCAGAGCCTAATAATAAGCAATTTTTTTTTTTTTTTTAATTTTTCCATCAGTTATCGTTTTGTTTGATATTCTCAGACTGAATAACCAATTTTTATAAAACTTTGTTCAATTACTTCTGAATACGGATCATATATGCCAGTTAAATTTGATTACAGTCGGTAAAGAGGTTAAGAGATACAGTCACCTGACCCATGGTACGAATATATCCCAGAATTTTGGTAAAAGAGCAGTATAATTTTTTTACATAATTTAATGTTCCACTAAATTTTTCTCATAAGTACTAGTATGTTGAGGACGAAGTCCTCAAAATTGGCAGAGTTGCATAACGTTTGCCGGGAAAATTTCCAACTCTTTGTCAACTTTTTTTTATAAATACAGGAATAAATTTATTTTTTTAATGTTTCATAAGCGTGTGAGTATTTTTTAATTAATTTTGAATGATGACCAAAAATGGTTTTAATTATAGATTTTTTCATTTTTATTAACGGTTCTTGATTGTTTCTGTTTGCTACTTAAATTCATTAACTGTTTAGTAAAGTTGTTATTTTTCTGTAAATTAGTACATGCAAAATGCGTATATTTTGTAAAAGGATTTCGTATATCATTTACACAAATATAAGCTACTTAAATTATAAATAAACCATATAAATATTTAAAGGTATAATCAAAGTTTTAGGTTTTTATTTACATAATATAAGTAAAACAGTATAAATTCTGTATACGATTGAAAATGTTTAACATTAATTAATGTTGTTCCTTTTGAAGGATATTTATTCATGTAATATCAATATAAATGTAAATTAATTTAAAATTAAATATCGCTTATAGGTATAATTAAATAAAAAAATATTAAAGGAATATATGAGTGTATATATATATATATAAATATATATATACAAAAATTAATAAATCACATATATAATGTGTATATATATATATATATATGCGCTACTTAAATATATATGTGTGTGCGCGCGCGCGTGTGTGTGTGTGTGTGTGTGTGCGCGCGCGCGCGCGATTAAAGCATGGTGTGTCAGTGACTAATATCCTTCCTTAGAAGAGTACATGTGTATATCCATATTTATTTAAATACCGATATGTCCTTTAAGTTTCCGTAGTCTTCTGCAATGTATATTATAGAAATTGATTGCCTCATAGTCAAAAGAACCGATTGTATTTATGTGAGGAGTAAATCCTTTCATTCAGTCCAAAACGGTCTTCACTAACATTTCAGGGGAAGCACACTTAAATCCTACTCGTTCACTGGAATCGATAGGTTTATTTCCTGCAGTATCTTTCCACGCGTTCAACTTTATCAAAGAGCCTATGAGTCGAGCGCCTCAACCTTCTAAATAACTTGCTCGAGGATTGTGTGACCGCTTCTTTACTTTATATAAGCTCCGTTTGAAACTTTCATATCCTTCTACCGATCTCGATCGTTCGTTCATCTCTCTTGCAAATTTACTCTCCCCCTCAACCTCTTTTCAAACTGGTGATTCCCCTTTGGACATCTACCCTATTCTATTACTTATTTAGCTAAAAAACAATTTCAGTTTGAAGCTTACTCATCAAAGTGTCCTCTCTCTTTCTCTTTCTCTCCGTCACTCTGCTGTCATTCTCTCTTGCTCACTCTCTCTCTCTCTCTCTCTCTCTCTCTCTCTCTCTCGCGCGCTCTCTCTCTCTTTCTTTCTTTCTTTCTCTCTCAGTCACTCCTCATTCTCTCTCTTTCTCTTTCTGTTAGTGATAATAAAATTTATTTCAGCCTAAAAAAATAAAAATCGCCTAAAATAACCAATAAAATTAGTGATTTAATTATCGTAAAATAATTAATAAGTTTTAATTGAAAATTGTTCTATACATAAATTAAAAAATAAAATAACACGATATAGAAATTAAGTAATTTATATCGTTGATTTTCTCTCATAATAAACTTAAAAAAATTCTTTGTATAAAAATTCTATTAAAATTTGATTTTTTTTTGTGTAATTTTTTTTAGAAAATTAATTTTAATCATACAACAAAATCTGATCAATATGAAAAAGATAATAAATTACTAGTAAAATATATTTTATTCAGATCGCTAAATAATTTTAAATTATGTACCTTTAAATATCAGAAACGGATCGGTACGTTATTCCCATGATAAGAATAAATGGAACTGCCTCAAGCATTTGTCCGGAAGTATCAAAGGAAACCGTGAGAAAACCTTTGATTTCGTTTGTGAATATCTCTACTGTAAAAGTCGCAGAGAAACCTTCACAAAAAAGAAGCGCCAAAACACATTCAAATCAGAAGGTTCCCTTTTCATCACATAACCCGGCTTATCTCTGTTAAAAATGAAGTCAATTCTGGCGTGATAAAATATCTGTTGTGGTTCATTTGTTTTGAAATAAATTTTGTCGAGAAGAAAGGAGTCACTCGATCGGTCTTTACATTTTATTTTACTTGTGTTTACATTATTATTATATATAATACTTTCCAATAAATTCATTCGACATAATTATTTTCACGTTACACAGCATAATATTTAACCTATAAGAAAAGTATCTTATTTTATGTAATTTCTGCATTTTTACCAAAACGAGAAAATAAAAATCTTTCACCAAATTAAATATTTTCCTTTTATAAAGAATAAATAATTTTTTCTAAAGCTGTATTATAACGTTTGAATTACGCGGATGTAACTATAGGGTGATTATGAAATAGTTTTTCATTATGATACAGGTGTTGATACCGATCAAAAGCCTACTCTTTTCAACCACTGATCGATAATAAACGGGTATTGTTTAATGTATCGGCTGTTTTTTACTTTATTTTAATCCGATTTATTAGTTACAAAGCAGAGGTTAATTTGTAGATTCACCAAATAGGTAGCTGAGTTTCCATATTAAACTGTTTATCCTTCTGTTAATTATGTCAGATTCTGAGAAGGAAATATCTTTAACACAGATCGATATTAAAGAAAACGCAGAACTTATAACTAATAACCTATTGACATAGAAATGTACAGTTTAAAGAATTTTTGAAAAATTTTTTTTAAATATTCCGTAAACAATTTATTGATTTAAATTAATAATCCCAATATTTCCTCGGCTGTAAAAAAAATACGATATACAACTCTCTACAATGCTCTCAATAATGAACTCTTGTGAAGTTTGCATAACTTATTTCGTAATCGTGTATTAATGGTTATCATTATAAATTCGTTGCATAATGTACTATTGAGTTTCTAAATAATATTATTGGATTAACTTGATTCTTTTTGTTTTTTGTTTTTTTTGTTTTGCATACTCGCCTACACGTATTCAATTTTTTTTTTATAAACTAACATTTTTACTTCCTTGTACGAAGTAAAGGAAGTACTGAGGTCGACAAAAATTTCAGATTTCAACGGAACTATCCAATTTTGACCATCCGTGAATCCATTTTGACAAGTTTCGGCCTGACATCTGTAAGTGCGTACGTATGTATTTCGCATAACTCAAAAACGATTATGCGTAAGATGTTGAAATTTTGGATTTAGGACTGTTGTAACATCTAGTTTTGTACATCCACTTTTTATTGCAATCGACTGAAACAAAAGTATCCAAAAAAGGCCAAAATCCGAAACGTTTGAATTTTGGACTTTTTCTTAACTGCAGTAATAAGCCCTTATTGAGAGCTTTTCAGCGATATATCATAAGTTTGGAAAAATGTAGCTAAAAGAAGAGACAAACTCTAAAAGAAGAAAGAAAGTAGCTAAAAGAAGAGTACACCGAAATGAAACTACTAGCACTAGATAGGGAATCTTGGAGAGCTGCATCAAACCAGTCAAATGACTGAAGACGGAAAAAAAATTATAAGTGGTACTTACTTTCATTGGTTCCAGAATTATAGCCAAATAAAATTTTAATTAATGAAATATTTGGATCTTACTAGGAGAAGGCATATCGATTCGAATCCGACTTCATTTCCGACTTTTTTTTTAATTTAAATATATTGATTAATTAATAATTTCTTAACCTCTGACTGTAAAAAAAATTTTACAATAAATAATAATTCAATAATAGCAATAAAAAAAATATATGGAAAAAATCAGAAGTTATTAGTAAAATAAAATAGTATGTACCTTTAAAATGTGTAATGTAATTTAATAGGCGTACAAGAAAATCATGTGGTGTTCACATCAGATTTGGTGAAATATCTGATTATTTAATATTAATTGAGAATTATAATTTATAATGGCATTATTTTTATTTTTGATATTGTTTCTGTCTACTTGATAATACGTATCGCTATAAAATTTAGTAACTTTTTCTGTTTTCATTTTGTTGATGGTTACATCATAACAATTTAAAACAGATAGTATTAGATACCTTTAAGACTTACATTTATTTAAAGAGTAATAAAGGGACTTTTACTCTAACCTAATATTTCAGGTAAGATTGTTGAATTAATAATTGTATAAATATTTGATGTTAATAAAAACTAATATTTTAGCAATCGTGTAACTAATCTCACTTTCAAATGAAATAAGTTTAAATGAAGTGCAGCAAAAATGTGTATATGTAATTTAATAGGCGTACAAGGAAATCATGTGATGTACACATCAGATTTCTTTATCTTCAATTGTCTCTAGTTATGCTGTTATATCGTTGTGTTTTTTGGATTCCATCCTCTCCTTTATTCATTATTTGTTATGCTTTATAATTTTACTGTGATTAAGAGTTTTTTTTATTGTTTCTCTTGATCCTTCCAGGTAAACAATTTCTAAAAACAATTCCTTTTTTCTTATATTAGTATACCTACCTACTTCTGACGCAATTCAAAAAATGTAAAATTAACTATGTTCTAATTTTAAACGCTTATTTTTTTAATCTCTGAAATTTCATCCGTTTCATAATTCTGCGTTCTCCTTCTTGACTCAAATATAAGCCTTAAAATCTTACAAATAAATAACTAAAGTAATAACTTGTTCTGATTTAATCATACTTATTTCAATGTAAGAGAATTTTTTAAAATAAATAAAAACACGATCTATGTTTCGTCAGCGTATTAAAATATATGTATATATTTATTTATATGACTTTTAAGTGTAATTCATTTTTTTATTTTTACAATTTGTTTTGATAATTAGTTAAGGGAGTATATATCAATTATTTATTTTATTCAATAACGTGTATATATATAATTTACCAAAGAACATTACAACTGACAGACTTTTCCGATTCCCGGATACGTTAAATTAATTAAAATCTCATCTAACATAGATAAATGAGTAAAAAAAAAACAAACGGCTGATAATAACAGCAAACTTCATGAACAGATTTCATGTTCTCAGTTTATATTACTATTCAAGTGGTTTTCCTTACATTCTCTTGAAATTATAAAATCATACATCCTTGTAAAAAGTTCAACCAAATATTTAAATGTGCTGATATTTTACATTTATATTAATCTAACTATGTTTCCTTATAATTTTTTTTTATGAGAACGCATAAATTAGATTACTGAAACCAACCAAGATTATTTTGATATTGGATAACTCTCAACAATTTTTGAATCGAGACATTTTTTTTATAATTTTTTTTTTTACTCATATTATTTTATCATAGCTTACCTTTATAAGCTGAACATAATGAATTCTCGATTATCCATGCTTCTTAAAAATTTATGTTTATTATAAAACACTGGTTAATCCATTTATAATTCGGGTTCTCATTTATTTACCTTCATAAAGCCTTATTCAGCATTAATCATTGAATTAACATTAATAGTGAATAATATCGTAATTTTGACGTCAGTTAAGGTTATAATCGATGCTAACGCCACGAGTAATATTCGGGTCGGTGAGAACGACACACCGTGGTTATCATTCGTTGACTTCAGTTTCCTCCTTTTATAAGCATACTTGCTATTCAAACGTTTTTATGCAGTACGCTTACGCGTACTGCAGAGTTAAACGCTGCTTATAAACAGTACAAAAACGCTGCTTATAAACAGTATAGGTACACAAAAACAAGAAAGATACGAAAAATAAGTTTCACAACGTTACGTATAGAGTATAGTTGCAAATTAATCCGAACACAAAAGTTAGTTAATAAAAAGTAACTTTATTTTGAAAATAAATCATACCTGTACAATTTATGAATATCTAGTAATTGATATATTAATTACTATCACATCACGTACACGATTCGGCATCGATTCAATAAGTATACACTAATTTTTTTTTTGATTTCTTAATCGTACCGATTTCTTAAACCATACCGTTATTATTGCTTTAATGAGATCAATTTTTGTGGTACAATTAATTTTTGAGAGTCGTTTTTTGACTATTGTCCAAAGATTTTCAATCGGGTTTTAGTCTTGGGAGTTTCCTGGCCACAGAAGCACTTTAATGTTTCGTTCTTCGAAAAACTTTTCCACTTTTTTGGCAGTACGTCATGGCGCTAAACCTTGTTGGAACACTCCGTTGCCTTGTAGGAAATTGTTTTTTAATCGTATTACAACCCTTTATTTCAGAATCTAATTTATCCATCGCTTTTTAACATACCATCAACTGGAGGTAATGAACAAAAGCCTTCAAATATGGAAAACCCCAAAAAAATTTTTTCTGGGGATGTTTAACCGATTGTCTCATATGAACCGGTGATATATTTTCATCTGATGTTTTTCTAACGTATGGAATCTTTTGCCGTGAACATAAAAATATGAATCGGAAGATATAACATTTTTCCAGTCTTCTTTAATCAGTAAGCATGTGCTTTAACCCATAAGAGTCTTTTTTTGCACATTGCTGGTGTTTAAAGGCTGCTGCTTTTTAGCTGACCGACGAGCTTTCCGTCCGGCTTCAATAAGTCGGGTTCTAACAAATGTCACGTGTAAATTTGTTCCAGTGGCTGCTAATTATCGATTTAAGTCCACATTAGATAATTTAGGATCACGTTTACTCTCATTAATAACCGATCCTTTGTTGGAGTAGTCTTTCTTTTACAATCACATTTGCCTTTCCTTTGAGGTGAAAAAAGAACCGGTTTCTTTAAATTGTTTTAAAATAGCTAATCCAACACCACACTAAGAAGCTATTTTTCGTTTTCATAGTGGTACACTCAGAAAAAGAAACAATTTTCGAACGTTATCTTGGAGTTATGTCCATTATTATACATATTCAAGACACACAGAACGAAAAAATAGGAAATATGATTTTGTAATAAAAAATGAGCTCAATTTTCACAAAACACTATTTACATCATGAAAATAGCAATAACCAAACAAAAAATAACCTAACATTACACAGAACACTTAAAGAATGAGTGTGGTCAAGGAGTATAGCCGCAACATAGAAATAAACAAAAAAATTCCCTATGTCCGGATTAAATTGCATGCTACTGCAACTATATACATGTACAATAACTATACAAGTACACATAGAACAATGACTGCAGTATAATGACCAAATATAGATGGTGGTTATCATAAATTACTGAACGAAACTTATCTATCCTTCATTAGTACATATTATGGACTTACGGTTCATAATAACCGATTAAACTCTACACGGATAATTGTTAGTTCACAAAACTAACAAGCTTGTTCCAGTCAATATTACTGACATTTTTTTAATGATTTTATCCAAAATTGATAAATTTCAGCCCAGAAAAATATCTAAGAATGCAATTTTGGTTACTTCAAAAGACATAACATACTGGTAGGATAAAAAAAAATTGTTTAAAAGAAGGAGGTAATTGGTACTATAGAAACAAAGATATGTTTTTCAGTATTAACACCGTTTTTTTTTTTTTTTAATTGATTCACTCACTCATCAAAATTTCATTCAAAAATATTAAGATATTAGAATATATTAAAATGTAGTTTTTCGCAAAAATATACTTCCGTTCAGGTGTTACCAGATTTCAAAAATCGTTGCATTTTCACAAAATTCGAACGACCAGAAACAAATTATTTCTATTAGTTTATTGTAATCATGAATTTTCCTTACATAATATGTTTATTTATTGTTAATATTACAATAATTCCACTCATTTCAATGCAAAGAATATGCAGAAAAAAGTGGTCAGCCCCTTACAAAATTAATTTTATAATTTTTAATAAGATAAATAACTTGAGCATAAGAAAACATTGTTAACAATGGCATAGTCGTTTTTAATAATAATAACACGTTTATCTATTTTTAGTTTATCTATTTTTTCTTCACTGTTCTAAATACACTATAAACATATACCACACCCACTGAAGTATAAGAGATATTCAGCCCCAAAAGTGACATCTGCACACTGTTCAACAGAGACTGGTTGTAATAATAATAAAAAAACATCATTACTCTCAGAGAAAAATATTTCTTAGTATTATTTTCACATTACTTTTTTTATCAAATTTTATTAAAAAACCTGATAACAAAGTCGTAGGATTTTCCCGTCGTGCAGTTTTTTCTGATGCACGGCTTAACACACACGCACACCTTAATTTAAAATATTTATCATTTTATTTAAATATAATTTTTTTTTTTGTATATTTAATTCAATGATTTTAACTAAAGCGCGCGCGCATATCGTATTTCATTCGTGCGGATGTGGCGGTACTAGCAGCCACTTTAAATACTTTTTTAAACTTTAAATATTATTCATTTATTTAATTCTACCGCTCACCTGTAACGTTACAACATAGCAGACTAAGGTTCAAATCCTAGTGAAGGAAGTTACTTCTACACAGATTTGAATACTAGATCGTGGATGCCGGTGTTCTCTGGCGGTTGGGTTTCAATTAACCATACATCTCAGGTCGACCTGAAACTGTACAAGACTACATTTATATTCATACATATCATCCTCATTCATCCTCTAAAGTAATACCTTACGGTGATTCCGGAGGCTAAACAGAGAAACGAGAGACAGACGATTACAGCAGTTGTACGTCAGTGCTACTCTAGCGCTCCTTGTGGTGAAAGGAAGTAGTAATGGCCCACCATACCTTCTTAGCCATTAGTTTATTTAGAACATTTTTTGGGGTGGGGATGCAATTTTGCAATTTTTTTTTAATATTATTTTTTAATTGTTAACAAATCTGCCTAAGATAAATAGATCTTTAAAAGATCTTAATTAGGCGAAATCTCGAGATACTGAGGATGACCTTACTCTACAGCCCTTGATCTTTTAAATTGAAAATTTAATGGCATCAGTGCCTCATATATAGAAGTATCTAACCAAGTTTGGTCAAAATCGGTCCTGTATTTCTGGAGATATAAGACGATTTAGAGGCCGACACCGAACACACACGTACATACAAACATCCAGAAAGTTTCTATCCGGTTTTAGGAATTTTTTGGGTTCCTTAAGTATCAAAACGTAAAGTTCCGGTGAAAACCACATATCCCCAGAATGAACCGATTTATGAAAATATATTTGATACGATTCAAACAAATTTGGTTTTCTAATTTTCTGAATCGGTTCTATTATTCGCGCTATTTTATTTTTTTATGAATTAGCCAATATTTACTTTTTCTAAAAACAAACTTTTTTTGTGAAAATTGGCAATCCGTCCCTGAGTTATAAAGGTGCAAATAAATACTACTATATATACTTATTACCCTCTTAACTTAGTAATAGAGAATTATCATTTCTTAATTAAATAGTATCCAAAAATTATCGATTGATCTTGATACTTAATGACATTTAAGCAATTTTCATAATCCTATTCTAAATCTTTGGAAGATCCTATTTATGTTTTTTGTTACTGTAAACAAATTTTTCTGTCAATATACACACCTTAATTTTTTCCGTATATTGTAACAGCGTTTAACCTCTGCAATTTAACGATTGAAAATACATTAATGATAGTACATACAAAAATTATGCGTTTAACTTTACGATATATATATATATATATATAAAATGTATAATACAATGAAGAGTGGGTCATAGAAAAAGAGATGGAAAGTGGAAGGCAAACAGCCAAAGGATGATGGTACTTCTTGATGGTCGGAGACTGGTGCTATGGCAATAACGGGGAGTACAGAATTGAAGAGGTAGTTCAGTTGCCTGGGCACTAGTTGATCAATAAAGGGCTTCGCTCCCCTGCCAGTCCCCCCGATTCCTCCGTACCACTGTACCGCGTACCCTTCCATGCCCTCACGCTAATTACTCACTCATAATACTCCAGTAGCCTGTACTAGCTTGACTACTGCCTTACGTTACCTTATCTGCATACTATAAAAACACACACGCATATACACTCCGACAAAACACATACACACATAGACCTGTTGTTAATAAATAAATTAAGAAGAATATTAGACGATGTAGCATAAATAAATTACTCAAATTAAGTACGGATAATCATGTACGTAATTTCACACGCATGTACAAAAATATTTAGTTACAGATGGTTACGAAGCTTATGAATACCGGTAAGTGAATCTAACGAGAGAGGATTCAGGATTAAAACTGAAGACTTTTGCCGCTCGGTATACTTATAACGTAGATACGTGATAAATTTAGTTCTTGTAACTAATAATGCACATAATTTACAAGAACTAAATTACAGTGTTATTTAATAGAATTACAAATTTTTTTTATTTATAAAAATAAATTACATTCTGACACTCAAAATTAAGTACAACTTCTTAACGTGTAGTCATAAATGTTGCAGTTTTAAAAAATTGACAAAAAAATATAAAATAAATGAGTAGTATACAAATAATCTGATGTGGACACCACATGACTTCTTTGTACGCCTATTAAATTACATATACATATTTTTTTTTTTTTAATGAAAAGTACATAAAATCTTATTTCATTAATAACTTCTCATACTTTTTTTTTTATAGTTATGTTTGAACTATTATTTATTGTAATATTTTTATACAATCACAAGTTAATGATTATTAATAAATCAATATACTGAAATTAAAAAAAAAGGTAAAAAAAAATAAGAGGTATTCGAACCGATGTGCCTTCCCCTTATAAGATCCAAATATTTCATTAATTCAAATTTTATTTGGCTATAACTCTAGAATCAATAAAAATAAAATACCACTTATGAATATCGTTAAAAAGCTCTCAATGAGAGCTTATTACTACAGTTAAAAAAAGTCAAAAATCCATATTTTTTTGGATTTTGAGCTTTTCTGGACACTTTTGGTTTAGTTGATTGCATTCAAAAGGGAACGTGCACAACTAGATATTACAACAGTTCTAAATTCAAAATTTCAACATCCTACGGCTAATCATTTTTTAGTTATGCGAGATACATACGTATGTATGTACATACGTCACGCCGAAACTAGTCAAAATGGATTCAAGGATGGTCAAAATTTCCGTTGAAATCTGAAAACTGAAATTTTTAACGATCACAATACTTCCTTTACTTCGTACAAGGAAGTAAAAATATGGATTTTTAAAAACATTAGCCTACGTAAACCTAATAATTACACATCCGCTCTCATAAAAAAATAATTACATAAATATTGTAGAATAGAATTTTAAAACTCATAACGTTTTTTTAATTTTAATCGATTTAACAATCATAAAGGTTATAAACGTCCATTGATATAAACAGAAAAATACCGATTTAATACGCTTTATTTCTATTTGTAAAACTAACATACATATAAACTACTACAAAATCATTTTCAACATTCTCAAAAGTTAAGGTAACTGTGTTATTTTCAAAACTACTAACAAAATACCCCTAGATCAAATCACAGAAATAACAAAACACAACTCAAAAATATAAAAATTAATTTCAATAGCTGCAAAAATTATTGAATTCTAGTTTCCAAATAGTATCCTAAGCTAATTTGTTGATTCAGGTCCCTTAAGCAAGTATATCACTTGTTCGTATAAATGAATCTTGTTTATACGCTCATTAAGTGTAATATCTTCAGATCGACAAGACAGGACGTGTTGTTAATTAAAATCCAAATACATTAAATATTGCATCGGTCAAACCGGTCGCACATTCAAATGTTGACTATATAGAACACGTAAAGAAATTACTTTGGATCCTCAAAATAATTAGGTGTTAATATACATTTGGTTAATCTGTTTATAGAAATTTAGAAGTTTAGAAGCATTATTACTTGCTTTTCTTTAAATCAGAATATTTTTTTTTTCATGTTTGTCCTTAAATCTTGTAACCTTAATTTAACATACTTCCTGACATTACCGATTGATGAAACTTTGCAGTTACTAAGGTCGGATGGCAATACGATATTCCACCATTACTTCTGCTAACAACCTCCCGTACGGGGGTAGATTAAGAGTGAAAATTAAGAGTGCGGGTGTAAAAAATTGCAAAACGGCTATGCGGGGCTTTTGGGGTTGCAGATGACAAACCCAATAGCCGTTTGACATTAAAAAAAAATGACAAAAACTTGGTACGAGAGATTTCTTGGTTTCAAATTTCACATTTCGTCATCAATCATATATATATATATTCAGATGATTTTTGGCAGGCAGTATGTTGAGACAGTATATTTAATATATAAATATATTAAAAATTTCAATATATGATGTTATTTTTTGAAATCCAAATTAATTTACTAATTAAACTCATGCAATGTATGAAAATAATTTGATTAAAATATGACTAAAAATATCAAGCAAGTTTTTAAAAATTTTGAAAAATTTTTGTAAAATTATTTATGTACTATTATGTGTTATGATGAAAAAAGCATGAAAGAAAAAAAAAATTACATTTCACGTCATATATAAAACAGTAAAATCAGATATATATATAGAAACATTAAACTTATAATGCAAAATATGATTCAATTAAAACACTAATGTGTGAAATAAATTAGATAAATATTAATTCAGGACTTAAATTTATACATGTAAAATTGTATATAAAGTTAAAAGAAGTACACGAGTATAAAGTTTCAGACCTTAAAAAAATTCCTTAAATATTTTCTGAGAAGGCATATTTACTAGATTCGCTGCTGGACGAGCAAGCCTATTTCTCAGCAAAAATTAGTCAACAGAAAAAAACATCTCTACCCGATTCAAGATGTATTCATCAGTGGAATATATCCTAGCATAGGTGCACTTGTTTTCATTCGGCCCGATCAGTTCCCCTAACTACCCCGTGAACTTGGATCTAACACGTAGCTTGGCTAACTAGACTATACAAACATATTTTGAGCTCTGCTCAAATTTTCAATATCTTAGTAAAGATTTTTAACAAATTTATAAAATTCATTTAATGATTTATGTCCTGATTATAAAAAATTTCTGCACATTATTGCTTTTTTCAAAAGAAACAGCATTTCTATCATTTATTTGCAACACCCATACGGACATGTACATGTTTCATAATAAAAATATGTAATTATATATAAAGAATGAGCTATACTACACAGTTATTGAAACAAAAAATGAAAAGATGCTCAAAAACCATTTACAAAAGATAAAAATTACTTTACAAAAATTATTAACAGCTCACCCAGCTCATTAGTAGTAAAACTCATGGTCGCAAACCAGCTGTTTAATAGCTTTTCCGAGTCGAAAGTTCTCAGGTTAAAATCTTAGTAAAATTTGGATGCTTTTATATGAATTTGAATACTAGACACTGGATATCGATGTACATTGATGGTTGAGGGTACAATTAACCACACACCTCAGGAATGGTCGGCCTGAGTCAGTACAACACTACACTCATTTATATGTCATACACATCCTCATCGCATTGGGCTGGAGAGGAGGTTACTTATTGTTCACTAGTTGAACAGAATGCAATGTACACAGGAAATTAAAAAAGAAAATAGAAAAAATTGTTAATAAATTTCAATTTTTAAAGTACCATAATTAGTAGGGACATAGGAATTGGCAGAAGAAAAAATAAATACAAAGATTAAATGTACAAAACTATAATTAAATATAAAAAAAAATAAAAATAAATAAATTATAAATTGATAAATAAAACAAAACCAAAATAAAAGTGTATTTTTACTGGTGATTGTTAAAAAAAAAGCTGACAACACAGTTGTCGGACTTTCCCATTATGCCGCTATTTATAAATAAAAAATAATTAATATATTGATGATATATTAAAAAATCCCATGTTATAATTACAAGATAATAATATTGGCTTAAGGTTAAAACTGCAAACTTCTAATCTGGTACTATTAAAAAAAGGCTTCTATTTCAAATTCTACTTTTAAAATTGTTTTCAGCACCCTTAAAAATGTACAAATTAGCACTTCACATGACCATGTTTGTTATTTTTATGTGAACCCAAAAGTGGGAGTCAAGGTTCAATTTTATAAAGAATCTTTTTTTAAAGCAGTCTTGATTACAGTAAAAAAGGGAAAAGAAAAATGTAAAAAAATGCATGACTTTTGGTTGGGTCCAGCCGCTTGGTGGGGTTTGGGAATCTCAATTTAGCGAAAATTAATTTATATGCGTTATTAGACAACAGAAGAAACCAGAATGGAAAACAAAAACCATAGCAATCACAACAAAGCATCAAAGTTTAGAGCATTTTTTGGGTAGGGGTGCGATTTTTCAAATATTTTTTTGCAAATATTGTTATTTTTTAATTGTTAGCAAATATACCTAAGAAAAATATGACCTTAATTAGGTGACATCTCGAGATACTGAGGGTGACATTGTTCCACAGCCTCACCCCCTACACCTAAATTTTAATGGTATCAATGCCCCATATATAGAAGTAATCTGACCAAGTTTGGTCAAAATCGGTCCAGTAGTTCTGGAGATATAAGGTGATATAAGGAGATATAAGGTAATCGAACATACATACAATATTAACATTCAGAAAATTTCCATCTGGTTTTTTGGGTTCTTAGGTGTCAAAACATCTAGATCTGGTGAAAACCACACATGCTCAAATTGAACTGATTACAATACTTTACCTTCTGGAGCTATATCTCTGCTACAGCACTATCTAGACAGGAAAGTAAAAATTAGAAAACAGCTCTTAAATAAAAAATTATACGCTATCACTCCAGAAAGTGCTAATAAAAACTGAAAAGTTAACTTAAATATCATCAAACTCTTAAATCCTTTACTTGAACTGGTCATTTAAGCTGAGTTATAATTTTTACTGTTAATATTGCTTTTATATTAATGTTTAATTTTTGTATTTTATGATGTTTAGTAATCAAAAACCACATTTAATTTTTGTACTTTTTTTTATATAAACAAGTTTTTATCATTTTCCTTTTCAGATATTTTTTACATTAAACTTTTATTAATTTATTTTAAGTTTACACTATGTCATAACACATCATAAATCCTACCGGTCTTAACAAAATGTCATTATTTGAAACCCAGTGTGAAAATTACACAGCTAAAAAAATCTTTCAAATTCATTTTAAAGTAGTTATTATTGAAATCATTAACAATCTCTGTGAAGGAGTGATAACATCTGTGCCTTTCATCTAAAGGTTCTGGATTCGAATCCTAGTCAGGTGTTGCATTTCTCACAAGCTACAAAATTCATTATCATCAATTAGTAACCGTTTTTGCAGTAGACATCAGCCTCTTGTTGCTGTGTAAGTAAATAAATTAATTAATATTATAAACCAAGTTAAATATTGATTTGAATATAATCTACTCTTTTAACTGGAATTTAATGGATGTCTTCAACATCATAAAACAGGCATTTGCTCATTGATGTTAAAACACGTTCATTAAAAATGATATTTCATGAAGACGAAATATCATAAAAACAATTATCAACAACAAAAAAACATTTTCTTGTGTATTATTTTGAATGAGAAATAATTTATTTATAACAAAAAAATTAATATTAATTAATTTAATTATTATAAAATAGATGTAGAGTAGATAATGGTAATTTTTATTAATTACTTAAAAATAAACTCAACTAAATATAGGTGTTTTTATTTTTTTCAATTCATATTTGATCATTATAGCTTTCAATAAAAGAAACAAAATATCTTTTCTGGAAGGTTTAATCTTATCTGAAAGGATGGGTCTTTTGACCCAGATTCTTTGATCTACAAAAACTGTGAAAATTACCCACAATTCAAGAAATAAATAGTGATAGATTTAAGAAAGGAATCATATCACTTTACTTACATATCACATTTGTGTGGTATAAATACACTCGCTCACACATGCGCACGCACACACATAAATGTAAAAAATAAGCCATTGAATTCAGAAATAAATTTAAATTTACATTACATCATGAGTTAGTTTTAATACAAATTTACAGCTAGATTGAATTAATGAAAATTTAAAAGATTTTCAATTCATCGTAATAAAATTCAACTAATTATATCTATTTAAATCAAAATTTATAATTAAAATCTTAGAAGTAACCTTATTTCAATTAATTCACTTTTTTAAAATAATAAAACATTTTAGACAATTCATTTTACCAAAATTTTCCAAACAAAATAATGAGGATTATAAGAAATTAGATTTATTCATGGATTAGATCCTATTTAGGGTCAGCAATAGATCAGAATAAAGAGATAAAATAGGGTGGCAACTTGTTGTGAAACAGGAGAGAACAGATGTGACTCAATTTTCAATAAAAGCTGTTTCTATTCTACCAAGCTCGTTTGGAATATTCAAAATTAATCACAAGAAAGAAACTTAATATTTTTACAGATTTTCTTTAACAGTTATAAAAGAAAAATGAAAGATATTATCATGCATATGTGTACATAATACGAGTAGTATAAAATTGTATTGAAATCATTCACCAGCATAAAACTGCAGTAAATTTTTATAAAGGGATATTATAATCAATTATTAATTTGTAGATTTTTTGAATATTTTGTAAAAAAATTAAGTTTTTTTGTAAAAAAATATAATTTTATATTAACATTGAGCAATCACATGGAATGAAAACATAAAACAATTAAAAATAGTTTCTAAAATGCAACCTAATAATATTACACTCTTTAAATTCTGTGCATATGAATTGATATTACTGCGTGAATTCAGATAGCCTTGCATGCCAGTAACTGTAAAAGGGAAACATTTTTCATTGCAATAGTATTTTTCTATGTGAAAGCAATAACCGAAATTAATCTTATAATAATTAAAATAAAATTATATACACACTATTAGCACAGATTTAAGCTTTTGACCATTACCAAAATAACACAATCTTCATCATCCTTAATCATCTTTTCAGCCATCACATTCTGACTTTTCAATTGTCTCTTGAAAACTCACTGAGCGACTTTCGCCATTATCAGAAATAACATAGCTTTCCTGGTTTCCATCTGAAAAAATTATTATTCATTGTTTCATTGTAAAATTTAAGCCCTTATTAAATAAAGGACTTTAAATTCTGTAAGATAAATAATTAAATATGAAAACTGTGATAAATCATGTATCTTCATCGGTGAACCAGATGATAAAAAATAGTTACATGATAAATAAATTTAATGTAGCACTTCTTTTAACTGCATAATAATTATGCACATTAATGACTAATCATAGTAATCTTAACATAACCTAACTTAATATACTTCTATTACAATTATAGCACTTCTTTTAACTGTAAATAATTATGCACATTAATGACTAATCATAGTAATCTTAACATAACCTAACTTAATATACTTCTATTAAAATTATTAATGAAAATACACATACCTGTAATTATTTGGAGATTTTAATTGCTTTGCTGTATAACAAGAAGAAGCATGAATTTACCATGCGAGTGTCCTGTTTTTCATTATTAGTATCTTGAAAACACTAAACGTCCAACCTAAAAATGCACACCAAACCAAAATACTAGACAAAAAAGCCTGAAAATGATGCTTACTATTACAGTCATTATAAATTTCAGCTGCAGGCTTGTAAATTTCAATTTTTACAATTTTTTGTTATTTAACAAATTATTTTTTTTATTTTTAAACAAAAGTTTAAACAATTACTGTTTATTATCTATTTTACAACTTAGAAAAATCAGGAAATGAACAAATAGGAAAAAATTTCAACAAGTGGTTTTACCCTAATGTGTATTAGTTAACGGAGGTGTTGGTACAAGTCAACTAAAGTGTTTATTAGATTTCTCTATTAAACAACTTTTTAATCGAGTGCTTTTGTATACTCCTATTATTATCAGCCTTGCATAAGCATTTGACTTATGTGCTTATTCCATCTTATGAGACAATGATTTACATACACACACAAGATATATCTCAAAATTGGACTTTTTGGGTTTATGTGCTTTTTCTGCCATTCATAGATATTTGAAATGATTAAAATAAAATCATAAATGAGAAAAATCAGTAATATGCTGCTACAATCCTGTATTAAATTATCAATCAGTCCTCCAACAAATTATAAGTAAAATAGTCAACCACTGAAGCCATTAAGAGTTATGGAGTCTTTTGAAGTCAATGACTTCAAAAATGATACCTATATTGACTACATCTGTCAAATATTATTTAAATTGCATTAATCATAACTTGATATATATATATATATATATATATATATATATATATATATCACTTGAGGGTTTTAACATAAATGTTTCAAAGAGTACACTGACCTAGTTTTCAATTTCACTAATCTAGTACAGTTAAGTTTAGTTAATTTGGTCGGTTAAGGTTACAAATTTGGCCTAAAAAATGCAGATTCAAATAAGATCACATATATTCATATTTCTAACATCTATATGAATGTTATGTGTCACAACCATGTTTACAGACATCTTGACAAGAGTAACAATCACTCCTATAAATGATGTAATCTTTTTCAAGAATATCAAGATTCCAGTACCAGGCTTACAAAGTAAATGAGAGTAAAGTGATTTCCATTTTGTCTTCTTTAATGAGCTGAGTATATTATTGGATATCAGTTTAGCAAACACGCTGAAATACAAGTGGTATTCAGCTTATGAATTAACACCTTCACTCAGTTCACCACAGGTATTGGTTGTAAAGCGACCATCATTCTCTGAGTGAACAACACTAATCATTATAGCCTACACCTGAAATGCTCTATTATCATACCCACATGAAAGACTGGGATAGACACCTTTAAAGCAACAAAATTAATAAACTTCTTTCTGCTTGAAACAATGCATTACACCCACTACTTTAACTAAGCAGGAAAAAATTAGTATAAAACTCTAATACTCCCAAATACTATGTATATTCAACTTTATCATTACAAGTTTAATCCAGAGATAGGGTCAGGTTGACAGACAAATTTATATGTTGTGATCCTAATAAAAAAAAATATATATATATAATATATATATTCACTTGAAATGGAATTAAACAGAGCTGAAATAGATATTTACCAGGGTTGCCAGATTTTCAAAAAAGCTTATCGGGATTTTACAACAAGAATATTTGTCTAATATACCAGTACTATTTATTGAAATTCTATATAACTTTCCAGAACATGTTTTTTATTACAAAATATAACAAAAACCATAAAAAAATCACATAAATCTTTTTAATATTTTTAATTCCCTACAGCATTTTTCAAAATATTTTTTACATGTTCATTTTCAGTTTTTTTAAATTTGTGAAACTACTTGCATGATATCTTGAAATTTTCTATTACTATTAATTCGGCCTCCAAGTTATTCAGCAATAAATGATTCCACACAACATGGAATATTCGTTATCTCCCACTTAATGCATTGCTAAACAGTGTTTCCACTTACCTACTTATCAAATTCCCTACTACAAGCTCCAAAATTTCCCTTTTTACCTCTCTTATTAAATGTTAATTTTTTTTTTGATAAGCCTTCCTTCAGTCAACAATTTTATTAAATTTTTTTTACCAAATTCATTTATCGATAATTTTAATAAAATTACCTTTTTATTTGCAAACATTTATAAAATAACAGTAAAAAAAAAAATTTTTTAAGTATGAACCAATTGTACAAGTTAAAAAATATTACATCAGACAGTTATATTTCTTTAATAATCATCACAAATTAATTAATTTGTGTTGCTAAATGTTACAGGCAAGGAAATCCTGAACCTATGCAAATACGCCAATACTGTGTAAATATGATAAAATCTAAAATGATATGTAATCTGAAAAAGATTTGTCTTTTGAAAAAGTTCAAAACAGTATGAGTTTTATTTTTTAAATCAGCATTTATTATCCTTACTATTATTTTTTTTTTTATTTTGTGATGGTGAACAAAGAAATGAGATTAAAATTACACAATTGCATTTTAGACAACACAATAAAATTTCTGAACAACATAATTTGTTCACTGCATGTTACTGACCCAGCTGATGAGCACATAAGAGCCAAAAAAATATAATATTTTGAAAAATTACAGAAAAATTTAAATACATAAGGATAATTTTTCTGTTTTTTTTTGTTTTTTCTGATTGCAAAATTGCATTCATTAAATGTCATGGATAAATGTATACATTATAATCCTCTATTTCAACAGCAACAATAAATGCACTAAAACGTTTTACAATCTATACTCTTTTATATCCCTTTTACTATTATACTGCTAAATCATTTGACATTTTATTTAACTTTTAAAAATTCAAAAAGTTTTCAATTTTTAAAGAATATGATATACTCATTCATTAATTTTAACTATAATTATGTATAAATTATTTCTAATATTCTTTATAATTCAGTAAATTACGGTTATCTGGTTTACTTGTTCACCTCTAGTAACTTAAAAATAATGTATTTTCTTAAACAAAATGACTAATAAGAAGAGATTAAAGGATACACAAAGTAAAATAGAGATCAAAAGCAGACAGGCACAAGCAAGAAGCGCTTTAATTTACGGGGTAGATAGTATAAAATGAAGAATTGTTAAGATGAATAATGAGAATGGACAAAGTAAAATAGAGATTAAAAGCAAACAGCCACAAGCAAGAAGAGCTTTAATTCAAGGGTTGGGTACTGTAAAATGAACCAAAAATTTCTGGAAGAATTTTGATTGGCAGTAATTTATTAAAACATCCATGTTTAGTTAATCTGATCGTAGATAAAATATGTAGAAGATAAGAACTAAAATGGTAGGCAAAGAGTGAAATAAATAAAACAGATTCCTTAGAATTTAGGCTTTAGTAGTTACATTGAGGTTAAAAGATAAAACAGAAAGGAATGGAAAATATAATCAAATCAACAAATGTGACAGATGACCCAAACAAAATAGTTACAAGAAAAGAAGAAAATGTATCTTTTACTGTAGAGATTTAATATTAAGGTAATAGGTGATCTAAAAGAAATGAAATATAAAATGGTTTGAAGCCAGGAACTGAAATAAAGATAAATTTAAAGTGATGATCTCCTGAAAGACAGAACACAAAAATGATGAGACTGTGCAGAAAATTAAAAATATCTGATTTTATTGGCATGGCTATGAACTGGATTATTTCATATCAGATTGAGATATAAATCAGGTTGAGTTGATTGATATCAACCATAATACATTTGAGTTATAGAGATTGAGTTAGAAATTCTGTCGAGTTCGGACGTATTTTTATGTGCTCTCTTTGTATTCTTATTTTATCAGTTCAACGGGTTTTGTTTCTGATTTGGAGGATTGGCAATGTCAGTGGGAATTTACTGGAAGCATCTGTTAAATTTTTGTGATTTTTGGATATGAACTGACCTTTTTATTTAGTTTTTTAGTTGTTTTTATTTAATTGTTCTACAGTCAGTCGTCTGCTGGTTGCAGTAACAAGTTAGTGCAAGTGGTAGTGTGTTTGTAGGTTGACTTGTTTACTGCTCCAGTAATTGTTTTTAATTTAGATAGTATTGTTACTTATAACTGTTATCAATTGTGTATGGTAGATTATCATAGCTTAGACTGATAAGTGCTGGTTGAAATTAATTTTATCAATTTATATTGTTTTTTTATCTTCTGATAACGGAATAATGTAGCTTTGCTCCATAAGCGATTGTTTTTAACGGTTACATAATTGTATATATAAAACTGATCTTGTCATGTAAGTATACAACGTATTCCATAATCACTGTACTTGTATTAAATTTATTTTAATTGCTGTGTTATGGAGGAAGATTACAACAAACCAAAATGTCAATGATCCAGTTTGCTGGAGGCGGGCACCTCTAGGACCATGGAAAGTGTAAGGACCGTGTAGTTAGTTGAAATAGAGGTAGTACAAGAGAGAGTCCCTAAAAGGCAAAAAGAGACAACTCAGGACAATAGCAATGGTGATGTTACTGAAGGGACTGATTTAGACCATTTGATTGAAGAACTGAAGTTACTGAATAAGCTTATTAATCAGAATATTAATACTAAGAGAGAGGTTAAAAAGAGTGCTATTCGAGCCATTGAGAAAGCAGAAGACTTAGAAGTGGTAGTTAACTCGTATGAATTGTCACACCCTAAGTTGGTGGCGAGAAGTGATATGCAGACGCAAACTGAACAGCTTTGGGAGCAACATGTTAGCAACATAGTTTACGTCCTCATTACGTGGCTTCCAGATGAGGAGTTAATATATTTGGTGAAGAATAAATGGCCAAGGAACTTAGCCTAAAGGATGGAACAGGTGACTATTCTGCCTAACAAGGGAGAAATATGTTACTTCCAAGATACTGCAAGAACCAAAGAAGGAGTTGATATTTTGTCACAGAAACCAGCAATTAAACTTGAAGAGGTGCATGGAGTCTTCAGCAATGCTAGGGTCGCCGGCGCAATTGAAGAGGTTCACAGTGATTTTCAATTCGTCGGATGGTGAAGAGAGTATCTTAGTACAGATTCTCACTGGGTTGAAGAAAATCTGGTATATGAGTATATCTCAGAGTAATAAAACAGAGGTTAAGGTTGCTTCGCCTTTAGAGGGTGTGACACAGCAAAGAATTACAAAAACAGAAGTCAAGCCAACTACTCTGTCTGTTGCTAACAGCAGGACTATAATAATTGAATTCCAAGGAAAAACATATGCCTATCTCCTTCATATTGTGAAGGAAACGGTCGCAAGTGTGGAGGCTGGTAAGATAATATTATCCTTGCAGAGGAGGACAGGTGAGGATTTACATATTCGGGTGAAGGGAGCAGTGAAAGCGGAGGAATTCCGGTCGGTCCTGAGTTCAAGGGTGGCCGGCTTCTGCATCGACCAAATCACTGGACAGCCGTCGCACAGTTGTACATTTAAAAGATATTTCTGCAGATACTACAGAGCCTGAGATTGTCTCCGCACTCAAAGAAGTACTTGGGAATGCTGAGGATTTTAGAGTATTGTCTGTGAGGCCAGCTTACAGCGACACCAAAAATGCTACAGTGCTGACCAGAGGGGCACAGGATGGGGTGTTGTTTGACAGTGCACTAAACTAAACTCAATGTTGGGGAACTTAGGAGCAGGGAAGGCAGCCCTGATCAGGAGGGGGTGGTTCACCAAGGTGGGCTGTCCACGAGGAGTGATCGGGAATCCCTGGAGGGAAGACTAAGAAATTAAAGACCCGATACCAGTGAGGGAGGTCTACTATGGCTTTCCCTCATTAGAGTGGAAAAAAGTAAGGAAAAAATCCAACCAGTGAGCCCACCTATCATGCCAGACATACAGCCCATAGATGGGAAGGCTCATTTGAATTATAAGTACACCTCTCCCAGGCTGTGTTAAAACTTAATTGTGGGTCTGGCCTGAGAGAGAGAGAGAGAGAGAGAGTGAGAGAGAGAGAAGAAAAACAAAAAACCATTATACATTGTTTTTTCCTGTAAATTCTTAAAATTAATATTTAAAAAATATAATAAACCACAATTACATTTATGAGGCACAGGAGCACGTGCTAGCCCTATTCATCAGGAGATGTTCTTTCACTAAATATGCTAAAATTAACATTAGTAATTATAATTATTCTACAGTACAATATACAGTGTATTGTTTCACAACAAAAGGGTTCCTACGCTATCTGTCCCTGTCTTTCTTATGGATACATTGTACATACAGCACCTGAGGTACAAAAGGCATCAGTCAGATTATCTCTCTGTGACAGTAATAATGTTCACTAGTCAGTCCCGTAGTAAATTGAATGAAAAGTTTTCTAGGTCTGAATATCACCAACATTTTGATATCCAATGTATGATAATTAATTAAACTTTGTGAAAAAGACAACAGGAAACCACTTCATTTCATTTTTGACACAGAACGCAAGTTAACCTTAATATTGGCTGTACAAATTTTAGGAATAATTTTAATTTCATATCAAGTCACATACAATCATATTTAATCAATTTATATGTAAAAGTAGGATTCTTAAACGACTTTCTAAATTTGCTATTTTAAATCTCCAATGAGCTTAGATACAATTGATCTTTATTGAAAAGGTTTACAACTAAATAACTGAGCAATTTATTCATTCACTTTTTATAAAGGCAATATAGTAAAAAATGAACTTGAAACACAAAATTAATCTTAATTCAAAACTGTTTGAAAAGAGATCAGCATATTCACTTGCAATCTGTAGAATGAAATGAGTAGTTTGTGTGATGCTTAGCCTTTAAGAAAAAAATGGCTTATCTAATAATTATAAATTAAATGGGCAACTTGAAACAACTCTTTTAGGTACAGACAATCATAATTAATGCTTAACATGAGAAGAACTTGAATTCAGTTTTCAAAACATTAAATGTAAAAACATAATTGCTTACATCAAATCTGCTATTATGCTTTTGAAAATTTACTGTAAATACATTCATTATAGATGATTTTAGTTAAACATCTAAAACCATTTTATCTACACAACTTGTGAATAATGGCTAACCTCCTGTTGAGAATAAAATGGATCCTCTGTCAAGGGGAACTTAACAACTCACTGGAGATTACAAATATAACCTAAATAAAATACTTTAGATACTTAACCAAACAGGATGGCGTAATAGTTAGATAGCATTTTGCTTATAATTTTTAACACATCTCATAACAGGCCATTAAGAAGAAATATTATAAAGAAATACTACTGTCACAGGACTATGGATCGATTAAAATAAAAATCCTGTGCTAGTTTAATCAGCTGTTAATTAGACAATCTTAATAAAAAATATCCCTGACAATGAAAGAAAATCCTAATTTTGGTTTTATATATTATAATTGGATTAATCTCAGATTGAAAGATTTTTTTTTAAGTTTGAAAACTTAACTCCAAAATTCAATAAATATTTTTAGGTGGCTCTTTGTTAAAACACATATAATACAATATTATGGTGGCTCTAAATTTGAAACAATAACCATGTAGTAAATCCTTATAAAAACTGGAGAAAAAATTTAAACAGGTGAAGCTAATAATTTTTTTAGACTATATTTATCTTTTAGTAGGAAATAACGTGTAATAATAAACAAGAGATAGAAAATGAAGTAAGCTTATAGATCTCAATTTATCCAAATACATATAAATGTGAAGAACCAAAAT
This sequence comes from Lycorma delicatula, assembly GCF_047948215.1. Classification (NCBI taxonomy): domain Eukaryota; kingdom Metazoa; phylum Arthropoda; class Insecta; order Hemiptera; family Fulgoridae; genus Lycorma; species Lycorma delicatula. The sequence goes on from NC_134462.1 coordinate 60,710,933, forward strand.
TTAACAACAGATCAGCACTATTTTTAAAATCCATCAGTGATTTATTATCAAGGATTAAAAAAGAAATATATAGTTATGCTCTAACAGATACTGAACCACTAGTATTATCTGTTGCTGATATAAATCCAGTAGAGATAGATATTTTTATAGATATTCATTCAGCTAAATTTTATTTGGGCTAATTTAGAATTAAATGAAAATAAATCCAACTTTATAACCTTTAAAACTAATATAGCAAAGAAGAAAATAACATTTATATCATGTTAGGTAATAAACTACTGCAGAAGAGTTATCATAATGAAGTTTTTACATAAAACAACTGGTGGTAACCTCTCTTGGAATGATTATGTAGATTAAATTTGTAATAAAATAACTTCAAATATCATTTCTCTAAAATTAATTCCCAGGTTAATTATGACATGTTGATAACAGCGATGTGTCACTGATTGAGTATTTCAAAAATACAATACTTGATAATGCTTTTGGGATAATCATTATTTATTTACCTGCATTTAAGAACCAGGAGCCATTTTCACTTTTTATTTTCCATATTAATCATTCTGAAAAGTGTTTCATTTTTTCTGATACAAACTTCAAACTGTTAGTAAGAACAGATAATACACTGAGTGATAGCAACAACATTAATGATACAACTGCATTAACATCCTTATTTTCATTCCTCGTTACATCTAATCTATGTAATTCAGATTGCCCGTAATACATTCATTAAATGACATTCATTAAAAATCTTTTTATTTCATCCACTCTTTTTTCTTAATATTTTAGAAATTATTTTATGGACCTATAATTTATACTCATTTATCAGTTATTTATAAAACAATAATTAATTAATTGTATCTGACATTTTATTTAAGTTGTATAAGCATAATTATGATCAAAGAATTTATTTAATTTTTCTTCCCAATATTAGTTTTTTTAGGCTTATGTTTACCTTTTGACTGACCCAGTACTTAATACAAGGTGTGAAGGAATAGATGATAAAAGCACTGTTATTTCATAATTTTAAAACATGCTTGATTGTACTGACCCTACAATTATCAAGGTTCAGCTATATTTCTTGGTAAGAAAATGAAAAGGAACCCTCTGAATTCAAAACTACTTTTTTGACATGCATGTAAACTACTACATACTAAAGTATGTTTATTTTTAAGATCACATATTTATGATTACATTTATATTCTAAATTAGTTTTAAACATTGCACAGCTAACTAGTGTAAACATGAAAAAGATTATTCATCTTCTTATCATATAATAGTTTAGAGCATAGATTTAAATATTTTATGTCTATCAGGTTCAGAAATGAAGCAAATCTAAAACATTAAGATTTTTTTGATTTTTTAATAACAGAAGCCTTTCTTAATCTTTTTTTATAATGCCGTGTTACCCCATTTGTGTAGTAATCTATTGAACAAAATTAACACATAAGTCCTTAGCTACAAATTCAATATGTCATGTTAGGTTATTCACTAATTAGATTTGAAACCTCTTCATTATCTGACTGACTCATTTTTTTTAAATAAAACTACTTCATTGAGGTACAATAATTATTTTATATACTTTAGTGTTCTTCTTAGTAATTCTCTTTAAATCAATTGAAATTTTTGTTGCTTTACACTTTCTCTTCCCTTCTCACAGCTTTTCTTTCTTTTTCCTGTTTAGCCTCCGGTAATTACCATTCAGATAATACTTCAGAGAATGAATGAGAATTATATGTATGTACGTAAATATATTGAAGTGTAGTCTTGTACAGTCTCAGTTTGACCATTCCTGAGATGTGTGGTTAATTGAAACCCAACCACTAAAGAACACCGGTATCCATGATCTAGTATTCAAATCCATGTAAAAATAACTGACTTTACTAGGACTTGAATGCTGTAACTCTTGACTTCCAAATCAGCTGATTTGGGAAGACACATTCACCACTAAACCAACCCAGTGGGTCTTCATTCTCACACCTGTGATATATGTAAAATACCTGAGGTTCAATGTTTCCTCAACACAAATCACAGTAGCAAACAGAATGAAGGTGTAACATGAAGGGCTGAATATCATCTGCATATCAGTAGACATGAACTGCTAATGTGCAACAAAACACATAACTCAATGAAGAAGACAATGGAAAATTAATTCACACTTCTCTTTCTCTAGTAAGCTAGGCAAGGAATGCTTATTATTCTTGAAAATTAGTTTACTATTTTCAGGAGTTACTTGTTCCTATATCAGATTATCAATACTTGACTAATTTTAGCACCTAATTATTTCTCAACTAATATTGAGAAATGTTTAGAAATTTTATATTAAACTATTTTTCACAGATTGTTGCTCACTTTACTTCCATGGCAAATAAAACTAATGAGTCTCTCAACTGGCATCCACTTTGAAAATATCTTTTGGACAAATAACTATGTATAACCTTGTATTATTATACATTCAAATTGAACACCGGGTGGGAGATTTTTTTAATTTTTTGGCTAGAGCAAGTAGAGCAGCTGACAGCCTAAGAAAAAGAAAAATCTATGAGTAATAACATAAAGATTTTAAATTCGTATACAGATTTCAGATAAAATAATCCATGTTAATTATATAATAATAGAGTATATAATGGAAGAATTACACCTTATAAAAAGCAGTAAAACAGTATTTTTTTTAAAAATAAGGTTAATTAGATAATACTGAAGTGCATAAGTTTCTTACATTAAAAAATTAAAAGTTCCACTTCTTACCTCTTTTTGAACGATAAAGTTTAATATTAATCACACATTTTCAGAGTGTATGTACCATTAGGATAGGATCTGATGACTTCCATTGCACATAATGAAGAAGCTCAGCCAAAAAATACGGCCATAATGACAGTACCTCAGCCAAAGTTGTGTATTTGTAATGCAATCTCTGGGAAAAAAGTACTATTGAAAATTATATTAATTCTTCTGTTATACCTCTTCAGTTTTAATTATATATATAATTTTTTTTTTTTTTTTTTTTTTTTTTATATATATATATATATATATATATATTTATAAATATGATTATTACATTTTAATATTTCCCAGTTTTGTGCATAATTAATAGTATACATTTCTCAAAACTAACAATCCACCATTGATCTATATACCACTAAAGAAAGAATGAACCAACAATTCTGTTATATCCCAATGTTTGATATAATATAGACTATTGATCAAGGATTGGAGTCATTAAAATGTCAGTTTTCAATATTCACTTCATTGGACACTTTTGTAATTGTTTATTATGTTTTAATAAATAAATATTGTTCTATAATTTGTAAACACATGTGTTATTTAAATAGACATAACATATTCAAAAAAAAATAAGTAATTATGTAAGTAATTACATTAGCAAAAGAAACACCAATTATAATGTAAAGAACTTTTAAATACTTACAAAAAAAAATCAGTGTTTTTATTTGCTACCAATTCTATTGAAAAATTTGGATAACTATACTTAAAATATTACACTCCTGAAACAAATAATAAAAGTGTGTAGTAAGAATATTGTTAGTTTTCAGATTATCCAAAAGATAAGAAATAAAACCATATATATATAAAATTGTACGCTCAATTCAAATACTAAAAAAAAGTTCAACTAAACAGTAAAGTTTAAACTATTTTGCTGAGAAATATCAGGCATTATTCAGCAGGTCTTTCCATATCCTCAGAAAGGCTGCTGCCCCATATTCATAACATGATCCTCATTGTTTTTCCTGTCTACCATTAAGATACCTGCAATGCACTATTAGCTTTTCGGAGTCATTCAAAAATCTCTCGACAAGAAAACCCCCACGTTGCTTAAATTTGAGTCTGGCACTATTTACTGTATACAGTATGATACACTCTACTAAAGAAACAAACTTTTGAATGGAAGATAGGTCTTCATACTTGTCTTTCTTTTATTAACCTCTTCTTTCTTTCATAAACTTCTTCCATACTGATATTATCCTAATCTTCTCTAAATTTCTAATTTATTTGTTTTCTTCCTTCCCATCTTCTATAATTTACTTGCATTTATTAGGATCAGTAAACACAATTCCTTCAATGATTTATACATAATTACTTGCTTTCAAATGCCATGCTATTAATGTAATTAGCAAGAGTTTTCCTCAGAGAAAATTTCTCATGTTGCTTTAAGTATCTGGATGAAAAAAACTTTTTGCAGCAATACTTAAGTAGGTCATCACAAAATCATCAATTAGTAATCTGTTTTTTCAGATAAATATACTATCATCTACCAAAGAAACTGTAAACCAGATAAAAACCTCTACCTGGAAGGACTTTGAAGCATTTCCAATGCGTTTTTCTCTTTTCATGTTGCTTCAAATAAGTAAATCACTTCTTCACTTACACTTTTTTTCCAAATCCTTGATCCTACTTCCCTTCAGAGCTTTGTTCATATGGCTAGATACCCAATGGGTCATCCTAAGTATGTGGACTAAGCTGGATCGCATAATATACTCTCTTTCTCTTCCAGTACGTTTAAGGTCAGCTGATCCCTTTAAGTATTAATTAATAAAACTAATAGAGTTAATTTATTTTTTAAGTAACCTTAAGTGACCAGGTGTCTCTTGTAAGTGGTTGGAGTGACTTTGTTCCAGGAGGTGCGGTTCAAAGTGCACGATCCTAAGGCTCATTTCAAAGGTGGAACACTGGAGAACACGATCAACGGCCGAGCAGATGAAGAAGCTGCAGCTCCAGCACCACAACATTTAATTCATCCCGGTAAAGATATAAACAAGTTATATGGTATAACACCGAGTGACATCGATAAATATTCTCGTATAGTATTTCCAGTGTGTTTCGTCTGTTTTAATCTTATGTACTGGATTATATATCTTCATATCAGCGATGTTGTTGCTGATGATCTTGTCCTTCTAGAAGAGGATAAATAAATAAACATGCCTTCAAAAAAAAAAAAAAAAAAAAAATTGTCACTTATTATTGCTTCAATTCACATGATTTTTTTTTTTTATTATTTAGCACATTTGCCTAAGAATAATTTACCTTCCAATAGATGAGAAACCCATACATTTTTAAGATGCCATCAAAATTGAGTGTATAAAAAATACAATTTGATCATAGTTTTGTAGAGTTTAATATATTTTTAGTCATAACATTAAAAATATTGGCTAATTAAACTTATAGCTACAAAAAAATTGAATTTTAAAATAATATTCTAAGTGAAAGATGGTAAATATCATTTAGTGTAATAAATTCTCTCATAATTATATAATTACTAGCTAGATACACTATAAATAGATGTATATTAAACATATAAATATTCTGAATTACAACAAGTGAATATTATTTTACATGAGAGAAATAATTTTTCACCCATTCTATAAAATTGTCACATTAAAAGATATATTGCAAACATGAAACATGTTATGCATAATTATTGAATTACCTGTATTTTACAAAAGAGATTATTTCCACTTACTTGTGCAGTAAATGCACTATTTCACTTTTATTAAAGAGATGTAATTTTACCATAAGACCTGATTATACCATATAAGATAATGTCACACAAGTGGAAATAATTTCTTGTACATAAACACAGTATTCATAAATTGATTGAAATAACAAATATATTGAATATTATATACTACTGTATACTACATTCATAAAAGAACAGTTTTATATACAAAAAAACTTTTAATGGAAAATATCAGTTTTCTGAAAGTAAACTTAGATTCGTTTCAAAACTGATATTAATAAAATAAATTATCCTTAAATATACAAACAATTTTTAAAAAATATTACTTTCATTACTTTCATTTGTTTGATACTACAAACTCCATAGAAAATGGTTCCTAGAAGTGACAGAGCTTCATTAAATGCCAAAAAAATATTGTGAAAGACCAATGCCTTTATATTAATATATAAATAGATATATGCTAGTTAAAACAGAAATATTCTAAAACAAATTATTAAAAATATCCTTAATAACAATATTATTATAATTTAATATTGCAATACTGTATATACCTTTAATTACAAGGTAACCACTTCATCGACCTCCATAGTGATACTAGCATCTTTACCTTTCATCTGAAAGTTTCTGATTTTGAATCCCAGTCAAGCTTCGTATTCTTTTAAATGCTACAAAATTAATTTTTTATCATCCAAAAAAAAGGAGTAGCTGTAACAGTAATTGGGTACAGGCTTGTTATTACCAAAGGAGAATAAATAAATGATTGCTGACCTCCATGGCAGGAGTAATGCTGTATCTAACTTTCACCCAGAAAATTCTAGATTCAAATCTGTCAGACTTGGCATTTTCATATGGTAAAAAATTCATCTCCAATCAACAGCTATAATTGGGTATTAAATATAGTTTATAAAAGGAAATATATTATTATGTAGGAAAGTTGTAATAAGTCTCGCATTCCAGAATGATATAGTTTGCAATCTCTGGCAAGTATTTTAGTATACTCAATATTATGTCTATTGAGTACAAAAATACCTCTGTACCTGTACCTGTAGTACAAAGATACCTCTGAAATGGTCCAAGTTCAGAAATAAAAAATACGGCTTTCTCAAGCATCACTACTGCTACCAAATAAAAAATTAGGAGAGACATGTTGGGTTTACCTGGTTTTTAAAAAATAAGGCAAAATGAAATAAAATCATTAATAATATATTACAACATTTGTAAAGACCCCATACCCCATTTTTGACATGATTACCATACTTTCCTCTTTAATATACCTATTTTAGATAAATTGTCCAGGAAAGTAGAAAAAAAGCAGGAAGGAAATATAACAAAATATATATATATCATACGTATATTACTCATAGGTAATGAGTAATAAAATTATTATAATGTATTAAATTTGTTTTATTAGGATAAATAGTTTCATTATAGCATAGAAAGAATAAAATACTTATCAGTTAATTGCATTAAAATATTGGACTCTATACAGTCAAAAAATTATTTGCACAAAAAAAAAATAGAACTGAAATATATTTCTCTCATGTTTCATCATGTAACATTTTTAATTGTTAGTAAATGACAATGAAAGAACAAAAAATATACAATAACAATGATCATTTATAATTAAGCAATAAAAAAATATTACATTAAATAAATACTTAAAAGATAAATATGATGTAAAATAAAAAAATTATTAAAAACAAATTATGATACTTTATTACGTGATTTAAAATTTAAGATTTAGGTACCATTAAAAAGCTAAAAATTAGTAACAGAATTTTGCTTAAAATTTGTTTCTACTTATCATTACATACACTATTTTTGATGGCATCAATCAGAACAGATAATTTTTTTTTATAAATATTATATATAATTATGTACATCAACAAAAATACAACTTCAAGACTGAAAAGATCTGTAAATAATAATAATAATAATTTTTATTTTATTAAAATATAAATAATGTATTCTAGTGACTAATCATTATTGTTAAATTTCCTTATTTATTTATCTATTGAATATAACATATATCAATATGAATTATTTAATATGTTTTGTGATTATTTAAAGTTTACGATATAATTATTTATGTTAGCTAAAAGCAAAAATTGTTTAATAATACATATTTTATTATGACTATGTTGATGTTGATTGATTATATGTTTATTGTAAAAATATATTACAAATTTAGTTACCATGATTTAATATTTTTAAGCAATTGTTGTAATTTTATATTCTATGTGCTGAAAACATATTAATATAAATAAAATTTATAATTTTTATATAAAATAAATTCTACAGAAACATAAAATATACATTATATACATATTTCATAATAATTAGCATGTACTGAATATTAGAATTTTTTGAAAATTGTGTTTATATAAAATAATCAAATCATTATTATTTAGTAAAATACACAAATATATGCTAAAATATGTATGATTATGTATTTTTAAATAAATAAAAATATATAGTAAAATCTCCTTTAACTAACTAAGGGAAATTGAACAGCTCAGATGTTGGATATGATAGTAAGTGAAGATGAAGTTCGGATGAACATTAAAAAAAAAATTATAAAATACTTTATTACTAAAATATATACAAAGTTATACATTTTATAAATAAAATATATACAAAGTTTTGTGGTGATATATTTGATCGAGGAATTGTTATTTCTAGCATTTCTCTTAACAAATTTCCGGGATTGTTTTATCTTTTTTGTTCGTTTTTATTTGTAATGTCTGGCAAAGTACCTTTAAAATGGTACTACAATTCCACAATTTATGGATTTTTTTTTTAATTTTCTCACTTGATAAGAAATAGTAAACTAAGGTCTCTCTTTGGAGATTGTTCTACTATGCTCCTACTTCCTTTGGTCAAGAGAATTAAGGTAATAAATTTTAACTACAATATTTACTGTATAATTTATTTACCCCATAATAAACATTCTCCAAATTTTTTTTTTCACTATTAAAAATCAAGTAACTGTAATATCTGTATTCATAAATATTTAAATTATTGATATATACACAATAATATTTTTATCACATGTCCAGTTTTATTTTTATGTATGTTTTTAAAATTTGTGTTTTCACTTAAACAGTGACATGACAAAAGGTTTGAAATATTCCTTTATTTCCATTTTAAAAAAATTACCACAAAATAATTACAAATAAATTTTGATATCTTCTCAAAGCAAAAACAAATCACTTAATTATAATCCATTAAAACTGATTCATCCATTAAAGGGTTACAAGAAAACAAACAAACAAAAAATTACAAGAATCTGTGCATAATTTCTGATTAGCATCAGAGGTCAGGAATGGTTGACCTGAGACTGTACAAGACTACACTTAAATTACATTCATACATATCATCCTCATTCATACTCTGAAGTAAAACCTTACAGTGGTTCCAAAGGCTAAACAGAAAAAGAAAGCATCAGAGATAAAAACTGGAGGTGAGAAATAAAACTTAAAAACAATATTTATTCACAGATAAAAATTTGAATGAATATTGCTCTAAAAAACATTAATGAATATTAAAAGATTCTGTATTATATCAAAATGGGAATAATTTAAAAACATATAAAAAACAATATGAAGATTTTGTTGAAGTTGACATGTAAAATTGTTTCAAGAACACAATCAATAATATATGCATTAATTGCTTTACAATAAAACCTTAAATATCATAAAGTGAGACTACTGTTTAATCACAATAATAATCTGGTTTATCAAACCAAATGCTCTTGGTTTCACATTTTCCAAGCTTCACAATATATAAAAGAAATTACATGACACACTAACACCATACCGTAAATATAATTTTAGAAAATTCAGAATTTTTTTATAAAATATAAGTAAAATACATATAATTATATATATTTTTTATTTCTCTAATACATATTAATCCATCTTCAAAAAAAAAAAAAATTAATAGAGTTCACTGAAAAATGCTTAAAATAAAGAAGGTTTTACTATATTTTTATAAAATGATATAATTTTTTATTTTATATTTTATAAAAAATATTTATATTATATATCAAAAAATTATAAATTCACTATATTATTAATATTATAATCACTTAGAAAAAAAAATCTACATCTATAAAGAAAAGGTATATCAAATAAAAATCAGAAGCAATTTATTCTGCAAACGATGACTTCATTAATTAAATTAAATATGTAAATTTTACACATTACTTCCTATCAATTCATATAAGGAAAGATTAAACAACTAATATAATTTCCATTAAATGTGTAAAAAAATGTTTTTATTTGATTCTCAGAGAAGTCGTCACATGTGAGAAAAACTGTTAAAAAAAAGATAATTGATTATCATTATTCTAAAAAGCAGTGACACAAATAATTTAAAAAAAAGCATTGAATAAATCACCATGACATTAAAAATATGCAAAAAAAATTAGTGGTGATAAATTCATATCAATTAAAGAAACTGTTACCGTTAATTCATAATCATTCATTGCTGATCTGTTGTGATACATCATGGAATACATATGAATATAATGAGTATACACCTGAATATTATTTAACACTGGAGTTACAACACTTTCAGTTATTAAATTTTTACATGACCAATCAGTCAGAATAGAAGTTACAATATTGCCATCTAAATTAACTGGTCTCAGATTTCATTCTCAGCAAGGGTCTACCATTTTTCACCTTTTATTTTATCAATTTTATCTTCCTTATTAAGTACTTGTAAAGTATGACCAAAGTTGTCAAATTAAATATTATACACATTCAATTTTTTTTTCAAATATATCAAATAAAAATATTATTGCCCCATTTAATCTTCCATCACAATCTTTAAAATTTATATATTGTTTATTATATATATATATATATAGTAAGTCAAAAAAATATTTATATTTCTACAGTTAGTGCAAGAGAAAATTTAGTTAATCTTCTGAAAATAAAGTAAAAGAAATAGCTCATTTGTTAAATGTATATGGAACTGTGAATATGTATAACTTCAAAAGATCTTTTTTTAAGTTTTTATGCTTACAAACTGAATCATTTTAGTTGAATCTACTTTTTTCCTGATGTATAACTAAATTTTGTTTGGTAATATAATAAAATCCCAGTTTTGAAAGATTTGTAATGATTTTGGTTTATTTTTGTCTTTTTAAAAATTGTTAATACGCAGCATAACCATATGTCTTCCTAGGTCCATTATGCTTCCTTCACGTTCCATTTACCTATGATTGACACTCAAGCCTGTAAAAAGATTCTTATTATATCTATGAGGTCCTTTTTCATTACTCCATTTAATCTATGTTTAACTAATCATCTTAAACTAACTTTCTCTTCAAATCTGAAATCCTAAAGGTTATGTGTACTGAAAATTCCTAACTCTGCCTAGAAATTAAATTTATTAATAAAATCTTTATATCAACCAAAGTGGAACATTTGTGTACTTCCATGTTCTACCATATTAAGTAATTCCATAGAAAAAATCAAATTTTTTCTCTTAAATCATAAAAAAATCTTGTGCCAAATTTGAAAAACATTCTTAAACAGTGAATCCCCTGAATTCTCCAAACCTCTGTCCAAAATACATCTTCATGAAAGCCTAAATATCAAATTTCTGGTACATTTGATGATCTATTTCAGTCATTATTGAAATACTGCATTCTTGACATAATCCAATAAAATTAGCTAATGTATCAGTTCATTATATTTTATATTGTGCCTCCAGAGTTATATGACAAAGAATTAATCAAAGATTAAAAATTTATTAAATATACATGACCATTAGTTTCTAAGCTAATCCCACAAGTCTTGAAATAATCACCCTCAAGAAACCTTTAAAAGAAGCTTGAATATCTGAGAATAGAGAGAGAATTGCAAACATATTTTTTTCTATCCATCTTTATATTAATTTAATAATAGTTAAAATTGTGCAAGTTAAATAATAATTTTTATTCTAATAACATAAAAAATTTAAATAATAGAAAGCACAAAGTGCTTACATGATGTGTATAAGTACACCGATACAATATGAAAACTAATTTTATTCTTGTCACTGCTTTTGCATAGTAAAGATAACTCAATTAACTAACTGATAATGTATTAATCTATGAGTATTATTTGTTTTATAATTTACTTTAAAAGCAATACATAATTATAATGCAATAAGGTTAACCTTTTTCTATTCTGTGTTATATAAGCTGTCTTATACTCAAAAATGGATAGTCTATGTTAAAACTGGTTAATATAATTTTACCAGGAGGACCAAGCTTTAGTGTTACTTAAAAGTGATATAATTCAATCTATCATAAACCAAGAGTTACTAAAACTTATACCGTTCTATTGTGGCTCATGTTTGTTGTCCATTAGAGTTGTTTTATTTTTCATTTACAATACAACTTATGGTATATTTTTTTGTTTTAATAAATATCAAGGTCATGTAATTAAACTACATTCAGTTCTGTTCAACTTCAGTGACCCACATGAACCAGTATATTGTCTGTGGCTCAACCATTGTTATTTTATTAATACGTCTCACTATTAAATAAACTCCATTTAATTACAAAAACCGAATGTTTTATTTTACATCACTCAAGGAAATCATTTAGCCAGATGATTCAAAAATTTTGGATTATTAGGAAAAAATTTAATAATTTCTCCTTATCTGAAGGAGGCATTCCTTTTTATATTAAAATGTTATAACACTGACATATTATAGGTTTGTTATTAATGTAACTGGTAGTTAAAACTTTATGTTTGTGCTAATAATATGTACTAAATTATTTGAAAACTACATTGCAGTTATGGGTTGTTTGAACAGCAGCAAAATCTGGGTTGGAAAAATCATACCCAGTTTCTTATTAATATATAATTTTCTATAAAAAAAATTATAAATTTCATTAATATTTTGACATTTTTATTAATTAATTAATTAGAAAATTTTTTCTCAAATATTATTAACTTTATTTATTTTCATTTCCTGTTATCTTACCATCGGTAAATTCATAAATGAATACCTCACTAACTAATTAAACTCTTTTTGCTACAAACTAAAATAATATGTAAATAAAATCAAAATAGCCTTTAAATAATGTTTATACTTACATTTTTGACAAGTGTGTGTGGTCAAAATGTTATATGTACAGCTACATAATTAGTGTGGTCAATCTCATGATTAGTAACACCACTTGTAGGAGCAAGTCTTCAACTGTTAAAGACTTGAAGAATGCAAATTTAAACATTTCTTATTGCATTATAATGAAAAACTTTATTAAGAAGAAATATAATACTCTAAGCACATAAATAAATTATCTATTAGTATATTTAATATTATTTTTATTTACTAAACAATGCTTTAAAAGCACTTTATCATGAAAATTATAAATATAAAAAAGTAGTTTTATTTTTGTTACCCTTGTTATCTATTAGTTTTATTATTATTATTATTATTATTATTATTATTATAGTTATTGTTCATGAAATTGTTTATAAAAATTATTACCATATGCTATTAACACCTATAAAAAATTTTAATTTCATTGTTATTATATTTTTTCCCAATCTGTTTATTTTTCTTTGTTATTTTAATAACAAATTAACCATAAAACCGCATACATAAGATATGTTTAATAAAAAATAAATTATTTAAAAAGAAATAATAGACATGTGTGATAATATGTAGATGCGCAATAGAGAATATGAGAAACTGTTATTGAAATGGACTGCAACGTAAATTAACATGTATATGAACAGTTAATTACGAAGTGTTTGATTATAATAAAAAGTGTGTGTGATGGGCTCTACGTATATGTAAATATGTAAAATGTAAAAAGAAAAAAATAATAAATGAACAATTATGTACGAAAAATATGAACAGCTTATGGACTGTGCTAAATAAATTCACTTAAACAATTTTCACAGCAGCTGCGATGAATTAAAACATTGATATAATATTATATTTCCAAGACACAATGATGCACTATGTTAATTCCTAAATGCCTCAAGCAACTGATCGACTTTCAGATATAATTATTAGTTTTCATATAATTAAAAATATTTATATAATTAAACAACTGTATTCTAAAGTAAATAAGATTTTATGCACGTTATATTTATTTATTTATTGTCAAAAACCATGTGCAGTTGTGTTTGTTTGTTTTATTGTTAGTGGTGCTAAACAATTATTAAAACAGTGGTTGTGATTAAAAAAAGATCGAGAAAAGAGAATCTTAAAACAAAATTACTCATGTATTATAAATAAACAAAATTGGAAGACAACCAGGACCTGAAAGTACATTATAACAGGGGGTATGTTTTTGTTTAGTCAGAATTTATACATATATATATATATATATATATATATATATAAATTAATAGAAGAAAAGAAGTTAAATTATAAATATAAGTATGAATGTTTAGTATGTATGAAAGAAAATACGTACGTACGTATGTTTAAGTTAGGTACATAATAATGCACGTTCGTATGTGAAAATATTGCTATGTATGTATGGAAGAGTGAATATACATCTCTTTTCTCTAAAATTTACACTGCTACTAAACTGAGAAGATTAAAAAACAATATAATGTGACAAAATTGTGATTATAATGGTGGTCTTAGATTTTTGGATACATAGTGGTTTTAGTTCGATCTAAACTATTTAATTTCAATAACTATTTAAAAAATAAATAATTAAAGAATTGAAAAACCTTTAGTACAATCTGTCAGTGTAATTTATGAATTCAACTTTTTTATTCCTAAATAAAAACTCATTTTAATTTTAAAAATATGTTAAACAATCCACTGCATTAATACATTTTTTACATCTGATTTTTCATAAATCAGTGATTAGCTTTAAAAACAATAAAATAACAAGTTATATATTTATTCTTCAGATTGTATTAATTATAATAAATAATATTGAAAAAATGTATTAAATCGTTTTATTGCATTACTTTCAGCAATCTTACAAAACTTTTCTTGGGAAATCAGAAGAAATTTGGCTCATTTCTTTTGATTATTTAAGAAAATACAAGTTATTAGTTTTATTATTTATATTATTTTATAAAAATTTATATTTCTAAATCACTTTTTTACAATGACGTATTTTTTCACAACAGGACCATTATTTGAGACTCATTAACCAAATTTTCATGTAATTTATGTCAGAAACAAAATTTCATTTTTATTCAGTAAATAATCATTCTTTATTTCACTTATTATTATTATTATTATTATATAGTCAGCTAGTAATAAAAACTACCAAAAATTTTAAAAATAATAATAGTATGACAATAATTTTATGAACTAAACTTTTTATTTTATAAAAAAGATAACTAAATTTTATATAAGTAAAGTTAAGTGTCATCAACCATAATGGCCATTAGGCATTAAGAAATATCAATGCAATTGTATGCAATGAAACTGCACCAAATTTTAACTTTGAAGAACATTGGAAACTATTTTATTAATGTGGCTTCAGCCATCAACATTTTATCCTTGCTTTGAATTTAATTTCCAGGATAATATTCTGAAATACACCGGGCACTATGAACTATTGGGGAAGTGTGGAACCAGTTAGGTTGTAAGAGATGCAGTTTATGAACGTCTTACTCAAACAAAAAATACCTTTGGATTCTTGTCCTTATTTCTTTATTTATTTTTTTCAGTATTATATAATACATAAATAGATAAAACAGTTGCCTTTTTGAGAAAAAAAAAATATATATATATATACTTTCTCTTATTAACAATAAAAAAATTAATTTATAAATTACATTGAAAAGGAACTGTTATGAAAAATTTATTATTTAATTTATACAGTTATTTAAATTTTCTCCCAACATTATTATTATTATTTTTATTATTATTATTATATTTTATTTTTTTATTATTACTATTATTATTACACGTTTAAAATACATATGCTAAAAGTTAAAAGATAATTTTTTTTATTTTATAGTATGAAAAAAATCTATGTACATTCTAAATCATATAAGTAATACATGCATTAAGTGTACAGTTTAATTTTTAAAATTTACTAATAAATTAATTAATCATTTGTTTATCATTACAATAATAATTACATTTAATAATTTTTTTTCTTATAAATTTAGAAGAGAATTTTATTTGTAAACAAAAGAAATTGAAACACAAAATTTTATGTGCTGTTTAAAAGCTAACTTTAGAATAGAAATTAAACAAAAATAAAAGTGTATAAAGTAAGATTTATAAATAATAATAATTAATAAATAAATTACATAAATAATAATAATAATAATGATAAGTAGGGTTTGAAATGAAACTGGTTG